>NC_036443.1:25617035-25923020 GCF_002775205.1 Xiphophorus maculatus
TACCAAATAGAACATTGGAAAAATAATCAGTGTTTGTTAGTTATTCTGAACCAAGTTTGAAAACAAAAATTAGAAAGTCAGTTAGCTTATCTTGTCTTAATTTAAGGAATAAAACTAAACTAAAATAAATTAAAATAAGAACAAGAATAAATGAAAACAGATAAACAATTTGCCAAGCTCAACTGTCTTAATGCAATTTAGCTGATCATAAAACTCAGATTAAGAGGCTGTTTGCTCAGTTTATGTTGTCTTAACTTGGCATGAAATTGAGATCAGTAAGGCAGATAGTGAAACTTTTCTTAAAATAGTCCAAACATTGGCTACTTTGTAGATAAAAGTTATATAGATTATTTTATGATAGTAAACACAGTTGAAGATAGGAACCAGCCAACTGTAATGGGCAAGCAGGTTTAGATAAAATAACAAATGACAAAAAACTGTTTGCTTATCGTATATTTTCGTAGCTTCGAATAAAAACCAAGGAGGATCGTTATCTTAGCTGGTTTGAGAACAGAAATCAGGTATCTTAGTCTAGCTTTTCTTGAACTGGATGTTAAATGTTAAAAGAAAAACGCAATTAGTTTATCTAGAAATAAAGTCATAACAAGAAGACACTTAGCTTAGCATAGCTTAACTTAGCTTAAACGTGAGAACAGATATTGATCCTCAGCTAAACATTGATGGTGAAAACAGACAGCTTTCATGAGCTTAGCAAAAATAGAATTAGCTTGTCTTAACTTGGTGTAGAATAAGAACTGAGAGTAATGGTTAGCTTAGCTAACCAGAAAATAACAACAAGAAACAGTTTGCTAACTTGTCTCCAAGTTAGCTTGGAGACAGTTAGCTTGTCTCCAAGCTAACTTACATTTTACGTTAAAAAAGTGATACATTTGTTTTGATATCTTCATTTTATAAAGGAACTTAATAACAATACATGTCAGTAGTAGTGTAGTGTTTCCGTAAAATGTTGATTCCTGTCTTTAAACTCCAATAAGGATGGAAGCTGTGGAGCCTGTAGACATGAGGACGGCTGAGGAGATCCAGTCAGAGTCAGAGTATCAGCTGAAAGTGTGGAAAGGATTCTTGATCTGTATTCCCTATGCTGCCAGTATTGGAGGTACAGCAACGCTGACAGGCACAGCACCAAACCTCATCCTGATTGGACAGCTCAAAAGGTAGATTCATGTTAAAAAAAGATTTTCTCATTAGAAATGACTCCATTTACCGGTGAGCTTCTTGTTCTTTACAGCTACTTCCCAGACTGCGACCTTATCAACTTTGGCTCTTGGTTTGCCTTTGCCTTCCCCCTGATGCTTCTCTTTCTGTTTTTGGGATGGATTTGGATCTCTTTTCTCTACGGCGGACTGAATACAAGGTAATGTAAAATTATATTGTGATACTTGGTTGGAGTATTGTGTGATTTTGCTTTAGTGAAACATAACTGCCTAGTGTCACACTTATTGTATAAAATCCAGGTTATGTTTCACGAAACACGACCACAGAGCCCAGGCAGAAGCCAGAGCCAAAGCTCTAATTAAAGAAGATTACAGAAAACTGGGGCCCATAAAGTGAGGACTCTTGTATTGTCTTTTAATTTCATACAAATATGTATTATTTCTGTTACTGTATCTTTTACTCACTTTTCATTTCAGCTTTGCAGAAGGGGCCATCTCTTTCTTTTTTATTTTATTCGCTGTTCTCCTGTTCACAAGAGATCCTAAATTTGTTACTGGCTGGTCTGTGTTTTTCAAAAAAGGGTAAGAAATGGATACCGTTCCCATAATTTAAAAAATTTTAGAACAGGTATCATTCGTTAGAAAAGCCTACTAATTACTTTTACTCTTTTTTATTTTTGTTTCTTGTGTTTTCTGCAGGTATGTCTCAGATGCTGTCACTGGTGTCATCATTGTGTCCATTTTGTTCTTCTTCCCATCACAAAAACCCTCTCTGAGTTGGTGGTTTGACCCAAAAGGTTGGTCACATGACAAAAGTTAATATTTATGACTGGATATTTGGTTTAGATTCAAGCACTCTTCCCTACAGAAGCTGTTGCAAAATACACAGAGCAGGTTGAGGAATGTTAATAATGTAGATTAGAGAGTCTTAGTAAAGTTCCCGTCTGGAGGGGAGACTGTACGTTCTCTGTGTCTGTGATTAGAGTAAGCTTTTAAAGCGCTGCAGCTGCACTTTGTGTTTTCTGTTTATGTGTGCGACATAATTTGCATTTTCCACTGAGGAGAAACATACAGTGCTGTGAAAAAAATACTGTCCGCTTACAGATTTCTCTTTTTTGTTGTTGATTTATGTCACACTTAAATGTTTTAGATCATCAAACAAATTTCAACAACAGACAAAGATAACTTGAGTGAATAATACTAAAAGATTTATTTTATCGAAATTGTATGTAAAAATCACATTTTGCATACTTTTGTGCTTACATTTGAATCTCAACTTTAAAAACAGCACAAGTGCTTAAAAATTCACCTAGCAGTTTTTTTTGGCAATAAGTTCATGATTTTTGGTGTCTAGAAAACGAGCAGTTCCAAAAACCTCTCCATTGTTTAGTCACAATTGAAGGGCAGAGCCGCGTTACCTAGCAACCTCAGCTGAGCTTCAGCATGTTTGTTCAGCTGGTTTTGCTACTATATAAAATGTTTTGTTTTTTCACTTACCATTCAGAAACCACTTGCTACATTCTTTTTGGTTGTGCTGGATTCTCTACTAATGCTGTTCAAAGATGTATGGCTGTATAATTCTGCATCTGTTTGCAACCATTTGCAAGTACGAGTGTAAACATTGAGTTTATTTGGATTTAAAGTGACAGCAGCTCATTCTGGAAGGAGCTCAACATAGGCAGAACTGACCAGACTGAAATCTAATTATCTAAGAATTATTTTGTGCAAAAAAAATGTAATGAACATGCTTTGTGCAGTTCATAAACCTATCCTAACATGTTAAAGGAAGCATAATATGTCACCTTTAAAGGAATAAAGCTTTCCAAGTCACCTCGCCCTTTGTGAAAAAGAATCTCAGACCAACAAATCACTAAAATAGAATCTGCATCACAGCATGAAACAGGCTACAAAACCTAAAAAAGAAACACATCATGCCTTTCTTTTTAAAGAAAGACAAGAACAGACAAGAAACAAAATCATTTACATGAATCTGGTTTTGAGGCTCAAGTTGACCACAGTAAAACCTTTTTCTGCAAATGGAGAAGACATGTTATGGTGGTGAACCAACCTGGGAAATTACCGCAATGATGCATCAATTAAAACGGAGACAGAAATACAGTAGCAGTAAGACATACTGCAGGTAGGAGTTAATAGTCACTGTAATACAATACAGTATTTTTCAAAATTGTAGAAAATTAGCAAAAAACTCACAATTATCCATTAGCGTGAAAACGTGCAGGGATATGTAGATTTGGCGTCAATTTGCGGAGTTGCAAAAAGCTGGAGGGACTGATTGAAGTAATTTGGCCATTTATAGATAAAAACTGCTTTGACTTGATCGATAATATTTAAGCAAACAGGTATTATTTTGTTTATGCTCCCCTCTGAACTCTAAAGGTCCACATAAGAAGCTATGGCGGGCTGGATTTGGCCCCGGGGCCTTTTTTTGGTCACATTTTTGAGACTTGCCTCTCTTTTATGGGAACAAACAAGCCACCATGATGTATAAGAAATGCTTTTGAAGGCTTCTTTTTAAGTGGCAGCTTTGGTGAATATTATTTATGGTTGTGGTCCTGATAAGTATCCAGAATGTAATTCAGCATCTCCTCTAAAAAGATGGAAACACAAAGGTGTTTCTGAGAATGCACTGCTTTGTGGATGTTTAGTGTCTGAGGCACATGTGCATGAGATTGTGTTTGTTATGTTCAGCTGGTCAAATAAACCCATGGACACTTGCTAAAAAAGCAAAGCATGGGGCTCTTTGGTCTGATTTGGGTCAAATATTTGAAAGGAAGATAATTAAATCTACTAATCTACAGAACTTTAAAGATTTCTACCATGTAAACTCTTGCAAAGTTCATAAAAATAATGTCTAATTCTTTTTCTTCTACATTTTTCAGCTGTAAACACTCCATACGTCCCTCTGCTTTCATGGAAAAAGGCCCAGGACTCTGTTCCCTGGAACATTATCCTCTTGCTTGGAGGCGGCTTTGCAATGGCCAAAGCTTGTGAGGTAACGAGTTTCTTTTCCCAAATGAGCTTCGTACTTTGAAGTCATAAACTGATTGCAGTCAAAACTTATTTGTACAGCCTTTATGTTCTCTCCTAACATGAAACAGTCAATAGTTTTCTGCAGCTTAAAAGCAATTCCTGGGAATTATAAAGTCTGAGAAAATAAAAACTTGAATAATAATTTTAGGATCGGTGCAACAAATTACCTCATAAAACTCATGTAGCAAAACAGGAACATCTTTTTTTCTGATAATTAAAATCAGTTTATGTAACTATACTGTACACTTTAAACCAAATATTTATATAGTTTCTCATATTTTACTTCAAAACAGAATAATATTTTGCCTTTTAGTTGAGTTTGGATTCGCGAAATAGTTTCGTTTTGCTAAGTTTAAAAATAATAGGAGGGTTTATTTTTAGTATTATATTCTGTATTATTAGAAATTTTTAATGACTTTCTTCATATTTTGAAGTTCACAGTTACAAAAAACTATGATTTTTAACAATTTGTGAAATTGTGCCAAAGGAAAATTATTGTGAAATGTATTTACTTAATTTCTGCTATTTTTCTTAGACATTAAACTCTAATTGACATGACGGCGGCTCCGCCCCCATGTGGAAGTAGAGCTGTCCTCCGACAACCACAGTTATTAAGGCAGACTAGGACCTCAATGCCTTACCCTAGACATTTTTTGAGTCATTTTTGCCTTATAAACCATCATAGAATCATAGAATGTAATAAATATAATCAGGAAAGACAGGTGTTAATCAGAGAGTTAAATAGAAACAAAAATAAATTAGATATTAGAAATTTGCTGCAAAAATTGTCTGAGGATGTAGTTAGTGTTCAGCAGCATTTTTAGTTTTCTTAGGAGGACAGGAATTATGGGAAGATTATAGTGGTTTTGCATCTGGTTCATACTCCAGTCTGGAAGGTGGTGGTGATGCACCTACGAGTTGTTTGCCAACCGCCATAAAACAAAAAGAAGAAGAAAAACGGAGGGCAAGAAAATTCTGTAGCTAGTCCTGCGTCAGATCTGTAAGGTTATTAGCGGGAAATAACGGAGAAATCAACGATAAAGCCCAAGAGTACGGAGCCCCCTAGGGGACATGGGGAATTTTTTTCTTTTGCGTTCCCTCGCAAAACTTTTGCGTTCCCTTGCAAAACTTTTGCTCGTTATAGTCAGTGCTTTATCTCTCTCTGTCTCTCCGTTTGTTACAATGTGTGTTCTTCTCGACAACAATTAATTATTAACTATTTATATTTTAGTTTGATGTTAGTCTTTTTATTTCACGCTAGTCAGCTTCAATGAAAATGTTGCTCGATTGTAAAGTTTAGTTTGTTTTTCTCCAAGCAGATGTTGTTTATGTTTTTCAGCTGAATTAGGCCTATTTTGCACAGCTGAATCCAAAAATGACATCCATTTTTCTCAATCAGGTCAGGATTTTATTCTAATTTGATTTGAAGAAATCCGATCTTCAGACTAAATTGATGACATTTTTGTGACATATTCAGTTCATTTCTGTTAATATTTCTCACCCAAAAAAGGTTTTAAGGAGAACAAAAATGTTTTATAACACAGTGTATTAATTACATGTTACAAACTTGGATTTTTGTAATTTGAGTAATAAACACGTAAAAGGGCAAATACATGTAAATTGAACATTACATCTTCATTGTGTAAAATACTCTATCCATTTGATGCTCATGTTGCATGCTTGGTTCAGAAAGTTGACCTGATTGAGCAAAACCAATGTGATTTTTTCAGCTCATCAAAATGACACTAAAATGGTTGAAAAACCCCAGAAGTGAAAATATAAGGAGACAAAAGTGGAGGTATTTCTCTTAAAATGTAGGGAATAAAAGTAAAAAGTTGTCAGAAAGATAAATACTCAAGTAAAATACAAATACCTGCAAAATTTTCTTGAGTACTTTTACTTTTTTACTTTACAACTCTGTCATTCTCCTTACTTTCTCTGCTGGTTTTGCTTTTTATTTGTTCTGTTCTTAAATGTAGTTTATTATGTTTTTATTTGACCTTTGACCTTAACCCAGATATTTTGCCTTGCGGCAGGAGTCCGGCCTTGCGTCCTGGATCGGAGGCCACCTCCAGCCCTTGGCTGAAGTTCCCCCAGCTGTAGCTGTGATGTTAATCACTGCTTTCCTGGCTTGTTTCACTGAGTTTGCCAGCAACACAGCAACTATTATTATATTTCTGCCTGTCATTGCTGAACTGGTGAGTCTAACAACTAGAATTATAGAATAAAAATTGTTTCTAATGAGCACACATGTGAATATATATGATTTCCCTGGTGAAAAAAGTCTCTACAGATGCTAAATTATACAATTAAACCTTTAAGTTCTTCATGGAGCACCAGCGATCCAGCCATATTTGCAGTACCATAATTCTGCCACACTTTGCGCTATCTGACAAGTTCCAACAGTTCCTGACGGGAGACGTTACGCTTTCCAGCCAATAATGGGTTATTACAGTACTTTCACTCCTGCCGTAGCAGGAAGTGAAATTAATGCGATGAAACACTCATAATAGATGGTAAATTGCAAAATTAACTCGCTGCATATTTAAAGTTCCAGTTGTTGTGGATAAATATTTGCTCACAGAACATTTAAAGACCTGGGTACAATTAAAATAAGCAAAAATATCCAGCCGGACATTTTACATTTAGGACATAAAGGGTTAAATCTATTTTATGCTTAACTTCAAGGTAAACATGCAGGTAAATATGACAGTAAAGGATAAAAACTGGATGCTCGTGTTAAAGCTGTGGACAGTGAACAAGTTTTAGTTCAGTTCTTGTTCTCATTAAGAGTCTCAGCGGACTTGTTAAACTCTGGCAGTGGATGTTCTGTTTCTAACCTGTTGGACATTAACTGCTACTATTATGGTAATGATTACCGAAAGGTTTTATTGCACCCTGTAATTTTGCCTTTGCGCAAAAAAAGTCTTGCGTTTTATCTGCAGGATCCATGATTTGAAGAATTTGTGCTTAAATGATGGTTTTCTTGAATTTGAATTAAAATAAAATGTGAACGGGCCGTGCTGTGGTGGTGTAGGGGATAGCGCGACCCACGTTTGGAGGCCTTGAGTCCTCAACGCGGCCGTCGCGGGTTCACTTCCTGGACCTGGCGATATTTGACGCATGTCTTCCCCCTTTCCTGTCAGCCTACTTTCATTTAAGGGACACTAGAGCCCACAAAAGACCCCCTGGAGGGGAGAACAAAAATAAAATAAAATAAAATTTGAACTCAAGCTGTTTATATTTATATAATTGAAAGACTTAATTAGTCAAACTGATAAGAGATTAATCCTACTAACAACATTTAACGCATTTCAGTTCTAACTGAGTACACTGCAAAAACACAAAATCTTACCAAGTATTTTTGGTCTAGTTTCTTGTAAAATCAACTTAGTAATCTTGAAAAGTAACTGTTCAGCAAGATATACCAGTTTGTTTTAAAGTAAATTCTTAATATTGGACAGAAGAGTACTAGATTCATTGATAGCTTATTTCACTTATAACAAAGGAAAATGTCTTGATACAAGTTGAATAATCTGCCAATGGAAGTAGTACATTTTCATTGTTATTAAAAAAGTATTGAATTAAAACAAGCTGCTATATTTTTGCTGAAAACGTTTTTGTACTTTGGTTTTGTCTTATTGCAAGTGTACTAAGATATTTATAACTAGACCAAAAATACTTGCTAGGAGTTTGTGTTTTTGCAGTGTAAATACAAAATGCTGTGAACAAACAGGGAAATAGTGGTTATTTAACCTGCTTATAATAAAGGTTAAATAAGAAAGTACACAGTTTTTGAATTACCACCATTTTGACTGACATTTTTATAAAGTAAACGGGACACAGGCCTTTTCAAGCTATTGTGTTGAGTTATATAAACAAAGAAATAAAAGAAAAACTTGCTATCCAGTGTCCCTTCTTCATTGGGTGAATGAAACAGATAAACTATGTTCAATTTTACTCAGAAGTTGAAACTTGGAATTTGAAGGTTCATCAAAATCCAATACGGCTACTTTGTATGTTAAAATCAGCCTATTTGTGTTTTTTCTTGTGTGTGTCTGGGTTTTTTCTGTAATCAACAGTAAAATATAAAATAATATATTCATAATAATAATTTGCCCAAATTATTATTATTTTTGCCTAAATCATCTTTTGCCAAAACAGAGGTGGTGACAAAAATACTTTCTGTATAATAATTGGTGGATTAATCAACAACTAAAATAATCATTAGTTGAGAGTAAAGTCAAATTCCTTGTTTGTCTGAACAAACTTGGCTCATAAAGCTGATTCTGATTAAAGAGTTTTCCAGTAAGAAGTGCAAGTTAGATATGTCTGAGTGTTTAATACCTTTAAATGCTTTCTAAATGAAATTTTGAAGAGCAGGACTGTCTCTGCAGGCCATTCGTGTCTCTGTCAACCCTTTGTACTTCATGATTCCTGCCACTGTGGGATGTTCATACGCCTTCATGCTTCCTGTTTCCACTCCACCCAACTCCATCGCCTTTGCATCCGGACATCTCATGGTCAAAGACATGGTAACGAACTCACACTGACTCGTTCACTTTAGAAAACCAGCAGCGGTCCTCATGCTTCCCCTCTGTTTCAGGTGAAAACCGGCTTTGTCATGAACATCCTGGGGATCCTCTCTGTGTCTCTGGCTATGAACACGTGGGGCGTCGCCATGTTTAACTTGAGCTCCTACCCAAAATGGGCTCACACCGCCAACACTACTGCTGCCACTCCAAATGTTCACTTCCCATCCATGAGGTCAACCAACGCCACGCTCTGAGGACGTAAATGCAGACTGTATATAGATTTAAAAACTAAAACTATACATGGACGCGTCTGTTTTTAAATGTGCTAAAACACCACAAAGTTCTGTTACTGCTGCTTCTGGCTCTTCTGCCTTTAGGAAGCTCGTTGTAATTATTGCTTCATACTTTAATGTTCACTTTGGCTTTAAGATTTGTGAATATGCTGTGAAAAAAAATGCTGAATTATCATACACTAACTGGGCCAGAAGTACCAGATGCCGTCAGATTTAGGCCATTCAGAATTTCAGTAACATCTAATTCTTAATCCATTGAGTTTAATATGATGTCGGCACCCTTTTACAGTCTAAACAGCTTCAGCTTTTCTGGTTTTGGACTTTTTTAAAATTTTTTACAGAAACTCATTTGTGAGGTCAGACACTGATGTTGGACAAGAAGCCCTTGCTCTCAGTTTCTTCTCCAATTCCTCCTAAAAGTGTTTTAGTGGGTTTAGGTCAGGATCTGTGCAGAACTGTCAAGTTCTTGCAGATAAAATATTTTTAATAGACCTTTGTGCATTGTTACCAAGTCAAATTAGAACAGGAAGGCCAGTATCTTGACTTCCTGAAGCCTTAAATGTTGCATTTACTGGAGTTAAATGACTGAGTCTAACTTCCAAAAAGCAAAAACACAAAAGTATACCAAGTATTTTTGGTCTACTTTCTAGTGCAAATATCTTGGTACACTTCAAATAAGACAAAACAAACTTACAAATAACTTTTTTCAGTAAGATGTAGGAGCTTGTTTTAAGTCAGTTACTCCTTAGTATTAATAAAACTGGCAAATAATTTGCCAGTGGAGCAAACTGTTTGTTTTATTGACATACAGTGTCTGGATGGTTAGTCAACAAAAAAAAACTGTTGTTTTTTCCAGCAGGAAAAAGTTGGTTTTCCAACCAACTGGAAGTCCAGGACCAATACTTCTGGACTTCTGGAAGTCCAGAACTCCTGGAGTTCCGCTCAGGTTGCTAGGTGACAGGCTGGGCTTGGCTGGAGTTGCTAGGCAACGGGGGAGTGCCCATTGATTGTGACTTAAAAATCAGGAAGTTTTTGAAACAGCTAATTTTCTTTACACCAGAAAGACATTAACTTATTGCCAAAATATTGTTTAGTTTAGCTGTTTTTAGAAGCAGTAGAAACGCAAATGGAAGCATAAAAACCTGCTAAATGCGAATTTTGCATAATTGATCCCCTTTTGCACTCCAAACATGGCAGAAATATCTCAGAACATTATCTTTAGAGCCATCCCAATAATCAATACAACCTTAAAATTGTCGCAAGGAGATGATCAGGTCAAACATCGTCATAATTAGTTTGCCGTGTTAACTGGTGCTCGGAGGTCTGTAGCTAATTTCTCTGTCATTATTCACCTCCTGCCACTTTATCTGTACATTAAGCCATTTTTCTTCATATACACATTTGATCATAGACCCAACAGACAACAAATAAATAACAAAATTAGAAAAATCACAGAAAACGTGGCATCAAAACTGGATAATAGCACCAAAAGCTACATGTCTTAATCACTTCTACTTGGTTATAATGGTTGCAACACCTGAGGGAATAATTTTGAGGGAGGACCCAATACACTTTCCAATACTATACTTTAAATAGTATTTAAAGTATACTATTTACTATATAGTAAATAAATTCTGTTATTCTGTTTTAATTCTGTTTTATAGAGGGTGCCGTTTGTATTTCTTACTACAAGGTGAGTCAAAAAGAAGAGAAACATCTGTGAATAACTTTTATAATACATGCATCACTGAAATTCAAAAAGAGATCATGTTGGTGAATCCTTCTGCACACATTTCACTTCCAGTAATTAAAACCTTCCCCAACTATATTGATGAAAGCTAATTATTGAATCTGTACACTTTATGATTTACCTGCAAGTTCCTCATCTGTCAAAAAAAGAGTTTTAATACGATGACAAAAAGAGTGAATGAAGGCTTTCACACATTTTGGCACATTTTGTCCAACCTGCAGTAAAACCCGTGTTTGCTTGGTGTTATAAAGGATTATTTTGTGTCAGACTTGGAGCCACAAGGCCTTAGAGCAATGGTTAACTTCTGCAAGGCTGCAGCGATCATCCATTCAGTGCTGTTTCACCAGCAGAAAGCTCTTAATGTTTACATGCAAAACTAGAAAATACTCAACCACAATCCACAAAGCAGAGTGGATTCAGCTCAAACAGAAACATCAACCTTGGATAAGGACTTGTGTGTTTTAAAAAGGTTAGATAGAAGAAAAATATTTTTTATGGATTAAGTTTTTAGTTTTGCATCGTGGGTGTAGCTTTTCTGTGTGACCCTGTTTAATTTTGCTGTTGCTTTTTGTGGTTCTCAACAAGAAGAAAATTACTGCTGCTCACCAAAATGGTCATTTCTTAAGGAATAATTTGAATACAGTCAGTTTCTGATTTTTGGGGAATAATATTCTGTTTTAGTGCAAAAAAAGCACCCCAGCTGAGGAAGTTGTTTATTAGCACTTGGGCAATACTTTAAAAACAATTCATTTTGCATCAAAAAATAAAATTTTCATTTTCATAATCTTGTCTTCAGCTGAACATTGTAGTAGGAGGTAAACTAAATAGCAGCCAACTGAACAAATGTTTGACAAATTACATTCTGCTCTTTACTCCACCTATCAGACTCTTGACTTGCTGATGCAAGATGACTAAACATTTTCATCAAGATGACTAAACATTTTCATCAAGATGACTAAACATTTTCATCAATCAATAATGAAAGGAAAAAAAAATCTGGATATTTAGAAATTGATAGTAGCATTCTGGCCATCAAATTAATTAATTTATTATCACCTGCTGTTGTAAATCATAATATTTATTTCTTGTAAAGTAGGTTTTGAAAAAGGTAACACTTTATCTTCCATTTAGGTTGTATGATTAAGTGAAGGCTAGAAATACATTGTAAAACATTTTCCTTTTTCATCTCAGGATAGAATCTCAGGATAGAAAATCAAGCCGCTAAGCATTCTGGGAAATAGTTCCCACTCCTGTCTTTTTCTTCTTTCAGTTTTTTTAAGTGCTAACCTAAAAACTCAAGTAGGAGGTTTGACAAAATGAATAAAAAGTTAACACAACTTGCTATTGTAAGTTTATCTGTCACAAACTCACACATTTGGGTTCGAAATGTAAAACTCTCTAAATTTATTTGACTTAAAGAATAGAAGATAATAGACACAACTAAATGCTGCTCAAATGTTTTACAGGGTAACTGGTCATTATGCATGTCTTTGCATTTGTCCCAACCTTATTTCTGGTTTGTGGATGAGTTTGCTTTAAAATGACCTTTAAGAAGTTAAAAGTAATCAAACTGATGGTCAGTTTTTGGCGTCATCACATGTTTAAATCATCATAAAACTTGTGTCACAACCCGTGTTTGTCACCGCCGGTCTTTAATTCACAGAAAATGCTCATTTGTTTCCTCCTGAGAAATCATGCGACCTACAAACACCAACATGACGCTGACTGTTCAGCTCAGTTCCCCTTTTTTAACCTTCGAGGTTCAGCAACGCTTCCCAAAGCGACTTTATCCTGCTCTGTTTGAAAGGTCGATCATGGAGCATGCTGCTTTACCACTCAGGTAAGAAATGTCAGCCACTCTGCACTGTAAAAAGAGAATAGAGCTCAAAATTTTATAAAATGAATTAATTTATTACATGTGATTGAATTAAGTAGGTCAAACTTAATTTATTTATCCTTGTTTATCATCATAGCGTAATAAACCTAATGTATTTATTTTTGGATTTTAAGTTGGATTACCTGTTTTCTTTTTTCAGTGTGAGTGATAAGTACATTTGTTTGATTTAAAAAATAATAATTTTTACTTCCTTGGGTAATTCTCAAAATGAGCTAAAATAATATTGAGTAAAAATCAAATTAGGAAAAAATATTTCTTGGTGACCTGTGGTGTGCTTTTATTTTTTACTATTACTGGCAATAATTACTTTAAATAATTACCTGTATGCCATACTAAATTTGAACTACATTACTATTATTCTACTCAATAGAGATATTTATAGCTTTGCATTAAACCAGAGCTCCTTTATGTATTAACAAGTCATTTGACTCAGTAAAAAAATCTAGTTTACAGCACATCTTTGTAACTGTTTTATGCCTCATTTATTAGTTTAGGCTACACTGACGGTGACTAACTAAAATAAAGGAGAGGATCCAAATTCAGAGCTTTTTTTAAGGTAGGAAGATGATAAACCAAACCTGATTAGTTTATAATGACTTGAAAGAACAAAATAATGCTCCTCTACAAAGTACACATCCGGACAACAGCTTTTTTATAGGCAGATATTTTTTATATTTGCATATAAAAGATATGGAAATATTTACTACAAATATTTCACAGAAAAAAAATCCACAAATGCTCTTTTTTTATATATATATTTTTAATATATATTCTAGGTAGCCCATTGGATTGTGATTTTGAGAAAACGTCAAATTTTCTTGTTCATAATTTGAGTTTCAAGCTATTTGTCTGTTAATTTATAGAATTAAAACAGGAACGTTTCAATTTCCGAGTAAAGATTTAACAGTTTATCTGTCTCATTCCCACAAGGAAGAAGGATAACAGGTTTTTCTTTAATTTAATTAATATGGAGCTTCAGAAATTAACCGTTCTTATAACGCAACACAACAGCCTGAGAAAACTGCTGTCCAGCCTACAGGTTTATGGGCTGTTCAAAACATGTTCATTTCCTTTCGAGCCGTTTTAGGGTTACTGTCACTTTAAATCCAAACGAGCTGCTGCTGGCCATGCCTCCCAACTCAACGTTTACACTCACACATGAAAATGTCTCAAAGCAGATGCCCATTTCCACACCTGTACATCCTATAATGCAGCTTCTGAATGACAAGTCAACAACAAAACACCTGTCTTCTCAGCGCAGCCATTGTTCAGCGCATACAGCAGTAAAAACAGGTGACCAAACGTCCTGGTTGCTAGGTAGCGGGCTGGGATTTGCTGGGGTTGCTAGGTAACGGGAGTTAATAATCAGGAGGTTTTTGAAACGGCTCACCAAAATAATAGTGAGCCGTTTTTATTTATTTATTTTTTAAGTGCGTGGGCTATTTTTAGAAGCAGTTGAGATTCAAATGGAAGTACAAAAACGTGAAAAATGCGAATTTAGCATATTAGCTCCCCTCTAAAATATCTACGAAGATGGTGGTAGCTATTTCAAAAACCTTGTAGCCTACTTCCTGAGGTGTTATTTATCGTAAAAATGGCAAGAAACCACTGTTGTTGACTGTAAAAATGATTATAATAAATGCATAATGCAGAAAAGTTGACATAAAGTGAATATTAGCTATTCTTGGGGGTCTGTATGGAAGTTGGAGCCCCTCATATCAAATCTGAGCACCAGTTTAAATAGGCTTTCTTTCTTATTCACAGGAACAAATCAGGATCTCGCATACAGGCTCTGAAGTCTCTGCTGGTTTACCTCTGGGATGTTTACTCCAAACCTGCTCCGTCAGGCAGAGAAATCCTTTCTCTGCTGTCTATCTGCTCCACCTTTGCCGTCTTTACCGGTGGACTGCTGCACCACTGGCTGTCACAGACTCTAAAATACGACCATGTTGCTTCGGTCCAGACCACCTGCTTCTACAGCGTAACCATGCTGCTGGTCTCCTTCCTGTTCCACCCCCTCCGCTGCGTTCTCACCATGATCCTGCCCACTGTGTGCACCAAACAGGGACGCAAACTCCTCATCTCGGCCTCCATCATGATTCTGGTGCTGAATGTCATCCCTAACATCACGGTCAACGTAAGAGCGGTCGCGGGGATCCTGAAGTGCACGGCTGAGGGCTTCACAAGGACCCTGCTGAACTCGTCTGAACCCTTCAACGAAGCAAAGCGAGACCTGGTTGAGGAAGCCATCAGAGTACAGAGGGAGGACTTGAGCATCGTCACCAAGTTAAGGAAGTTGGACCATTTCACACATGTTGACGTGTCAGAAGTCAGAAGCACGTTTTCTAAAGTGATTGGTCAGATAGACGTCAACTTCTCACATGCAAAGAACCTGCTGAGAGAATACAAGCTGCTGTCAAACCGGATCCTCGCAGCTGTTTTTGTTGCATTACTGATTATTGAATCTGCACGATATTTAAAATCCTTCCTGACCTCTGTTCAGTTTGATAACCGCTTCATCTCTGCGTCTTCTGAGGGGGAAGAACAGCGGCCTAAAGATAAAATCAGGGTCGCAGTTTGCAAAATAACAAGTCAGGAATGTACCTCTTCCTTCATATCTCTGGTCATTGTGACGTTATACTTTATTGCAATAACTCTAATTGTAGTTTTAGATCACATTGTGTATCACATAATCCAGATTATCGTGCCCTGGGTGATGGATTTCCCACCAACAACTGCTGCTATAACTGTCAGTTATAAGGTAAACTTTTTCTTTTCAGCTCTACATATTTCCCCAGTTCATAATATCCTTATTTGGCTAAATTCAAAATTATCATTGCTTGATGAACTTCCATTTTCAGTCTTAACTATCTCTAAAAACAGCCAAAGCACTTAATAAAAACAACCCATCTGTTTTTTGACAAGAGGTTTTTTGGTGTCAGGAAAATGTGCTGTGCCGTTACCTAGCAACGGAAAAGACAAGTGTCTTGTTGTTGACTTATCAGTCAGAACTAATTGCTGGATTTCTGTTGGTTGTGCAGGAGGCTCTACTTTTGCTTTTCAAATATGTACGGTTATATAATTGCGCATCTGTTTGAAGCCACTTTGACGTGCGAGTGTAAATGTTGACTTAGGTGGAGTTCAAAATGCAGAACTGACCAGACTACAATCTCATTACTGAAAAATTATTTTGTGCAAAAAATGTAATGAACATGTTTTTTGTAGCCTATTTTCTCATATTTAATGCTCTTCTTTTTACTGCAGGTTAACTGGTTTCCTCCTGCCCTCTGCATTATCCCTCAGTCATGTGTCCCACAGGAGCTGCTAAACTTCCACAAGGACTACAAGTGGACCTTCGACCCCGAACCGTCTCTCTGTGACGTGACAACGTCAGCTCCGAAGCTGGGCGTCGCTCTCCTGCTGGGATGTCTGTGGCTCATGAGCTACCTCATGGTGTTTCTCGAAGTTTACGCCAGGCGGCTTCGCAGGAAAATCTGCGCCTCGTTTTTCAGAGAGCAGGAAGAAAGAAGGAGAGCGTATTTGACAAAGAAATTAGAGGAAAAACAGAAGACGAGGAAGGAAAGGAAAGCTAAAGCTATTAATGTTTGATTTTATTTTTAGAAGGTTTTGTTGGCTCCAGTGGCCCCCATCTGAAGGTAGTTAGACAGGAAAGAGGGTAACGACACATGCGACAAATGTCACCAGGCTGGGAATCGAACCCATGACCACCTTGGCCTCAAAACATGGTTCGCACTCCGTCCCTGCGCCACCACCGCACCCTAATGTTTGAATTTCTAAGTGAAATCTATCTAATTATGATATATTTCTATTGTAGACCAACATAATTGTGTTTTTTTATGTCTATTTTATTTTTTGTTTAACTTGTAACATGGAGGAAAGTAACATTATTTAACCCCAAATACAAATTAGGTTTAATAGAAAAATGTACAAACTAGCATCTGCTCGGAACAATACATTAAACAAGGAACAATTTAAATAACTCAACACAACTCTTAGCTTCTCAAAATTTACAACAAAATTTCTGTTTTAATGACCACTGTGACTTAAAAGTTATTTTGTTTCTTTATAACAAGCATCTGTACTTAGTCATATGTTCACTGTTATTCATTCATTTATGAATATCACAGTTTCAAACAAAACATTTAAGTAGGAAGGTAAATATTCAGTCGACCAATTAAGTATTTAAATTTAGATAGCAAGCTAAATATCTAGCTTTAAAGCAGCTCAGCGCTAACTAAATATTTACCTAGCTCAGGGCTATTTTTTTTGTTTGGGGCTAAATATTGAGTTAGCAAACTTTAAGCTAAATATTGATGTTATACATTCAATATTGAGCTGCTTCATGATCACTCAACCTAAATATTTAGCTCTAAACTCAATATTTAGTTTGTAAACTAAATTAGGGTATTTATTTTTTCACCCTCCAGATGTGCAGTTCTTGGAAAAGCATTGATGGTAAACAAATTAATGTTTAGCATGTCCAGTAGTGAAACTGAAACTCCAGTGGCTCCTGTTTACAAGTTTTGGTTTTTAAGTTCAGGGTGTTTGGTGAAGAAATTTCTTACTTTAGCCGTATTTCTAAAATGCAATGAAGTATTTGGTGTATTTTAACTAAAGTATTAAAAAATACTTTAGTTAAGTATTTTTTAATACTTAACTATTAAAAAGTATTAAATAGTTTTACTTTGAATTGCATCTTGACTGACAGCGTAAAAAATAAATGAATTGCTGTAGCTAAGGAAGTTGATGTTGTGCTTCACTTCTTTCTATTTTTTTTTTATTTGTCATATTGGGGTATAAATGCAGGTAAATATGAGGCGGTGGTTTTATGTTTTTGGACGTATTGGAGTTGTATTCTAAACAAAAATAAAAATTTATTTGACAAAATAAAACAATAAATTTGTCTGTCAGACAAAACTAAAAATATGTCAATATCAATCGAGTGTATGAGCCACTCAGTTGACTTTTAATGATGAAACTTGTTTTGCTGACATTTGGCTGTGAAGGCCTCATGGCTGTTTGTCACCTCAACTCATGATGTGCTTTTGCGGAATGTGAGCCGATGATCGAACATCCTGTTTGTGAGACACTGAACCAACACCTTTGTTTCTGCAAGCACGTCTCCATGCGGTGTCCTCCAGTCTGAGCCTACTTGTGGTTTTATTCAGGCGTAAAGCCGTATTTGCTAGATTTACAAGCACCCTGTCATACAGGAAACAACTCCAGCAGCAGCTGCATCTACCCCCCAAAACTGTTTCACACCTCGCCATCTTTCTCTGTTGGTGTTTAAATTTGTGGTTATGTGTTATGCAAGTATGGCTTCAATATGTTTTTGACCTTTCAGAACCACTAGGTGGCACTGTGGTACTTCAGGGGGAAAAAAATCTAATTTCAGGAAATGAAAAATAACAGATTAGATCTCGTAATTTCTGGATTTTTATATTGGCCTAGATAGATGAAATGGATTAAATCAACCAGTTTCATGCGTGTAACAAATAATTCACCAGGCTATTCAAAAATAGATAATACATTTTAAAATTTCTCAAGAAGTTCTTTGCATATCAAAGGCTTCCCATGAGGCTGGAGGGTTTTATTTTAAGACGCGTCCCAGAATATTAATAGAAAACGTCTTTATAATCTATTTTTGTTCCTGACACTGTGTCCACTTCATGATTCTTTTAAAATGCAATCGCCTGTGCAAAAATAATCATCCTTTTCAAATTTCTATTGGTTAGAGTCAACTCTACAATTAAAAAAACAAAACTATATAGATGTATTTATTAATCTAAATGACCTGATTTTGTTGTGGTATAATAGTATTTGATTATCTGTAATTTTACAAATTAATTTTGGTATATTTGGCATGTACTGAATTAGAACCAGCAAAAATAGAGTTATGAGAAACTAAAGAAACTACAACTCAAGCATGTCTTTATCTGAATACCAAACGTGATGTACAGCAGACATGAACAGAGATGATCGAATAATTATGTTTTGATGTTTTCTTCTCTAAAGGTGCTCCAGGTAGCCTGCAGAATGAACATCTTTTATTTGAAAATGGAGAAACTTCCATTAGTATTCAAAATGATGGTCCTGTGCACAGAAACAGGGTTTAAGACCTTTTTCTTTCAGGCCGGATTCTGAAAACAGTCACTTTGAAGCATTAGACACTCAGGATGAATCACTCTTTCAGACTGCTTAAAGATGTAAACATCATCATGACTTCTTTTTAGCATGTTTTCAGCTATGAAAACAACAAATAGGTTTTTCTGCAACCTTCAGATCTGCCAATGTTTGAGACTGGATGTTGAATGTGTAGCATCTCAACAAAGAACATTGTTGCAAAAGTCCTGCAATTCATTTTAATTCAGCTTTATGAATCTTTATTAACCTAAAATGTGTTGCCATGTTTGTTTTAGGGAGGTTTTTGCTTCTCCACCCTTCCAAGAACGCTATACTTGTTTAGTCTTTTCTTATCATCCTGTCATGAACTCTGATATTTATAGATGTTTCTGAGGGCTGCAGATTCTTTAGTGATTCTTGGATTTTTGCAATTTTTGTAAACAAAAAATAATGTGACTTGGTGTTTGAATTTACTGGGATATCCACTTCCTGGAAGATTAGCAACCAGATGTTTTCCACTTGTAACCAGTGGTTCTCTATGACGGTCATCTAGCCTCAAAAACGCTTCCCAAGCTGAAGAGCCGCAACAATTTATTTTCTAACAGGATATGTTAAAATATCATAAATGTAATAAATGAGGACAAAAGTAGAGTCCTTGTTTATGGATAGTGGAAGAAGGAGGACAGGTAAACACCTTTAATAAAGGTCTATAAATACACAAAAAGAGGCTGCATGAAGAAGAAAAACTCCAAATTTAAACAACAAAATCCAACTGTTGTTGAGTCTGAGAGATAAAAAGGCTGCTAGAAACTGGAGAAGCCCAAATAAACACCAGGGAAATTAATAAATGAGAGGAAAAAAAAGAAAGTGATACTCATTGTTAAGGAACTAGAAATACAATACAAATCTTACCAAGTATTTTTGGTCAAGTTTCTAGTCCAAATATCTTAGTGAACTTTAAATAAAACAAAACTAGCTCACAAGTAACATTTCAGTAAGAAATAAGAGCTTGTTTAAAGTCAATAAAACCTTCATAGTTCCACTGGTAGATTGTTTCACTTCTAACAATTGGAAAAATGTCTTGCGACGTGACATAATCTGCCAAAAATCACTGCTAAGGAATTTTTTACTTAAAACAAGCACCTATATCTTGCTGAAAAGTTACTTGTAAGTTAGTTCTGTATTAATTTCAGTGTAATAAGATATTTATTCTAGAAGCTAGACCAAAAACACTTGGTAAGATTTTGTGTTTTCGCAAGAAAAAAAAAAAGTAGCAATTGTATTTTAGGGTCTGGAAAATGAAACATTTCCAAAACCTTCTGAAAATAAGGACACAAATAAGCAAAGCATGGGCCGTTACCTAGTAACTCGAGCAAAGTCCAGGCCGTTACCTAGCAACCCAGTGTAAACGTTGAGTTTTGGGGGCGTGGCCAGCAGCAGTTTATTTGAATTTAAAGCGACAGAAATCCAAACACATCTCATTTTGCAAGAAACTCAGAACAGACTAACATCTCATTGTCTAAAAATTATTATGAGCAAAAAATGTAAAAAAAAACAAACCAAAAACGTTTTATTTTTGCATAGCCTATCCTAACCTGTGTGTGGTCACCTTTAAGTTAGCCTCTTCAGACTATGGAGTGTCAGCTAATTTATGTCCGCAAGGGCATACATAAATTAATATAACATTACACAACAGCAACAAGCTTGATAAAATGATCTTTAATTGGTTTTGTTTAAATTCATTAACCAACGTTTGCAGTGGTAAAACTTGTGGCTGCCGCCCCTGTTCTGCCAGCACTAACACGGCACAATTGATTTTTGGAACAAGGACTGAACCAGTGAGGATGTAATGATGAGTGGATGAGAGAGGGAGGGAGAAGTGGAGAGAGGAGAGAGAGATGAGGACGAGTAGAAGCATCAGTGGAGGAGGACAGAGCGGACCTGAACGCTGCCACCGTCTCTGAACGAACGCTGCTTCGTCCAACTCATGGTGAGCTGGGTGTTACTAACTACTCTGATTAGCTTGGTCATGTGTTTATCTTCATATTATATTTAAAATGATAATTTTTAATGCTAGTTTTTGGTAATGACATAAGTTCTCTGGATTTAATACAGGTTTTGTGTTTTATTGTTTTTCTTCACCTGAATTTTGCATGTATTTGGTATAATTAACACCTTTTAGTGGTAATTTGAGTTTAGATTTCCATCGACAAAGAAATGTAAGCTACAGAAAAAGTAATTAAGCTTGATCTCTATGCAGATTTTAGTGACATTTCACCATAAATATAATCTGAAAACACTTGCAAATAGAACAGAATAGAAGAAAACAGAACAGAATAGACTTTATTAATACCCAAGGGGACATTTGTTTTAATAAAGTAAATAAGTGTGGTATTGTAAGTAATTAAATATGACTAAATATGAGATAAATGAATAAAGTAAAATAACAACAAGTATGCACATGAAAACGTGTTAATCTACAAATAAATCAAAAAATGAGTCCAGAGAAAATTTAGATTTAAAGACACTCAGGGTCTTTAAATTGTATAGTCTGATAGCTAAAGGCAGGAATGATTTGATATTTCAGATAAATCCAAGTTACATCCAGATCTTTACTGTATTTAGTTAAAATCCAACTCATTGCAGTTTAATCCAATCATATTGTCAGATTAAGGATCCAGCAGATGATTAATGCCAATAACTTTGCATAGATCTCCTTCTCCCTCATCGTTTTGTGGTGTTAAACACATCGGGGTCCCATTCAGTGTTCTGCTTCACTCGCCTCCCCATTTCTGCTCAGTTTTAATGCAATAGAGACACATAAGGCTTTGGGGAGGATCTGCTGTCAACAAGCAGTGGAGTCTCCATCACCCCGGCGACAAACACAATTTTAAAGCACTTCACAGTTACACACATTAATTCATTCATTCATTCACTCATTCATTCAGCATAACACTTTAACACGTCTGATTACGCCAGAATTGAGGATGATTGGGGGAAAACAGAAAAAATACTTTTCTGACTAGATGTTGTATTTTAGTTTGGTAACATAAACTAAAATACTGTAGTTTTTTATTTCCCTGCACTGTAGATTTTTTTTTTTTATAATTTAGGGTGAAATACCGAAAGCTGTGGTCGCCAGAAATTTACCGTATAAATACATATGTACATGGTTAATTTTACTGCATGAAATTGATCAGACTGATAAATTGATTTTACACAGTAAAATGATCAGTTTTACCAAAATACAATCAGTTTATATCAGAAAATTATCGTATTTTATACAATAAAACCGATCATTTTATATAATAAAATTAGCATTTTATACAATAAAACAATCAATTTAATTGCATGAAATATACAATAAAATATTGTATATTTTAGGTGATAAAATATGCAAATTTAAATTTGTATATTTAAATTAATCTTTTTATCTGATAAAATGATCAATTCTACCATATGAAATAAATTTTACATGGTAAAATGATAATTTTTTTTCTGGCAACCACAGCTGTCTGAAATATTTGTTTATTTACATATTTTAATGTATTCCTAATATTGTATAAAAAACGGCTGAAGTCGTGACATGAAAAATCTGCAGAATGTGCCAATATTTTGTCCAATTAATCGATTAATCATCAGAATATTCACGCACTAAAATAATTGCAGCCCTATAAGAAACTGTAATTTACTCTGATTTTATACATATAATATAAAAAGAAGGCATTTTGACCTAGTTACTTTATTTTGGCATTGTTACACACACAGAGCTAAAATTAACCTTCATTAAAAACAATGTATTTGAACATGTCAGCTTGTAAATTTCCAAGAAAATTCAAGAAATGTTAAGCGTGGTAATAAGTCTTGCTGTTTGTTTTTTCCTCTATTGATATAGTAGACAAGACGTTTATATCATAATTCTAGTGCATCTCTAAACCTTCCACTTGGTTTTCTGTGTTGAGGGTCCTCGCCTTTGAATTGTTCCTGCTGGACTGGAAAACAAAGATGGAGAACAACACCACCGTTTTCCAGGATGTCGCTCGGCTGGTGAATCTGACTGCGATGCCCCTGAACTCTGTCGAAGAACAAGTCATAACCATATTGTTGACGACGCTAATTTGTGGCGTCGGGATCGCGGGGAACGTCATGGTCGTGCTCGTCGTCCTGCGCACCAAACACATGGTGACGCCAACGAACTGCTACCTGGTCAGCTTGGCCGTCGCTGATCTTATTGTGCTCCTGGCTGCAGGCCTGCCCAACATCTCAGATGTGGTGGCTTTCTGGATTTATGGCTACACAGGGTGCCTGTGCATAACGTACCTTCAGTATCTGGGCATCAACGTGTCCTCGTGCTCCATCACGGCGTTCACCATCGAACGCTACATCGCAATCTGTCACTCCATAAAGGCCCAGTTCTTATGCACGGTCTCCAGAGCCAAAAGAATCATAGCTGGAATCTGGATCTTCACTTCCCTCTACTGCACCATGTGGTTCTTCTTGGCAGACACTAAGGAAACCGTTTACACCAACGGGGTGGTTGTTACGTGCGCCTACCGCGTCTCCAGGAGCTTCTACATGCCCATCTACTTCCTGGACTTCACTCTTTTCTATGTGGTCCCTCTAACTGTAGCCAGTGTGCTGTACGGGCTCATCGCCAGGATTTTGTTCATGAGTCCTCTGCCGTCACATCTGAGCGACCGAGCAGGAGGAGGGTCGGTTCATCAGGGCCACTCCCACAGCACCAACAAGCCCAACAAGGGAGCGATTGCTGCAAGAAAGCAGGTACTAGAATTGTTTTATGACGTTTTGTTTTAGATAATACTTTGTAACCAGTTAAAAAATTTCACATGTTGCATGTTTGGTCTCAACTGCATCTAAAAACAGCCCAAGCACTTAAAAAAAAAACACCCAGCAATTTTTAGGCAATAAAGTTATTTTTTGTATCTGGAAAATTAGAGGTTTCAGAAACCTCCCAATTATAAAGTTATAATCTATGGGCACTGCGCTGCTACCTAGGAACCCCAGTGAAGCCCAGCCCATCACCTAGCAACCCAAGCAGAGCTCCAGCACCTTTGGTCAGCTGGTTTTACCACTGTATGTGCTTCACAATGGCTGCTGGAAAAGATGAGTGTTCTGTTGTTGACTTACCATCCAGAAATAACTTCCTGCATTCTTGTTTGTTGTGCAGAAGGCTCTACTATTGCTTTTCAAAGATGTACTGTAGTATAACTGCGCATCTGTTTGCAGTCATTTTCATGTGCGAATGTAAGCGTTCAGCAGCAGTTTATTTAAATTTAAAGTGACAAGATGCTCTAAAACAGCTCAAAATAGGCAGAACTGACCAAACTAAAATCACAGTATCCGAGCCCATAGACCAGGGGTCTCAAACTCCAGGCCTGGAGGGCCGCAGTCCTGCAGTTTTTAGATGTGCCACAGGTACAAAACACTGGAGTGAAATGGCTTAATTACCTCCTCCTTGTGTAGATCAGTTCTCCAGAGCCTTAATGACCTAATTATTCTGTTCAGGTGTGCAGCAGAGGCACATCTAAAAGTTGCAGGACAGCGGCCCTCAAGGACTGGAGTTTGAGACCCCTGTCATAGACCATCCTAACCTGTTCAAGGAAGCATATTAGGTCACCTTTAAGATAAACACCTCCAGGGTGTTTTCACACCTCATGGTCTGGTAGACTTGACTTGATTGGAGACCAAAATTGCAACTTTTGTTGCATTTTCAGCTGCTTTGGTTAACTTTCACGCTGCACTGTCAAAGGAACCAAACCCTTTGAAAAACCCTTTCCGCTCTTCGCCTGTGGCAGCGCTTCATTCTATGAACTACAGACAGCATGTCTCTGAAATTCCTAGTAAAAAGATGAAGAGCTTTCAGACCTCAAATAACACAAAGAAAACATGTTTATGTTCATTTAGAAACGACAATATTAATGTTTTTACTCAGGAAGAGTTCAGGAATCAATATTTGGAGGAACAACCAGGAGGTTTTCAATGGAGTTTAGTGCAGTGGGCTCTTATTTTTTTCCAGACACCTGAATTTTCTCTTTGTGGGAGAATAAAAGCTGTTTCTTATCTAACAATTTAGCTTTGGGATTTATTGAATCACCTTATAGAAAAGCTTGATCTTCCCAAACCTTTTACAAAGTAATGATAGCTGCGTAACTAAATGATTTCCGTAATTTCCCCTCAACAGATAACGAAGATGCTGGCCGTGGTGGTGATCCTCTTCGCGCTGCTGTGGATGCCTTACAGAACCCTGGTGGTGGTCAACTCCTTCATCAACCCTCCGTACCACGACACCTGGTTCCTCCTCTTCTGCCGGATGTGCATCTACACCAACAGCGCCATCAACCCCATTGTCTACAACCTCATGTCTCAGAAGTTCCGCGTCGCGTTTAAAAAGCTGTGCAGGTGCAGCCGCCACGGCAGGGAGGCCGAGTACAACGTGGCGATTTATTACAGCGTGATGAAGAGTTCTTCCCATGGCAGCAACGAACCGGTCACAGAGCAGGAGGAGCTCAGCGCTCAAAAGTCCAGCAGGTTCAACGTGACGGAGGATGACGCCAGCGCGCTCAGTGCATGAAACGTTGTTCATACTCCTTGTTTACGTTTAGGTTTCCGGTTATTTCTATGGGTAAAAAGATGTGTGGATACTCTTGATGAACTCTGTAGTGCTTATGTGTGGATTTGTGTGTTTTGCATTTCTCAGCAGTGTATTTATTTTAATATTCCGTTTTATACTGTAAATATGAAGCACGACAAGCTTCGGTGTTTGTAAGGTCGCGCAGTATAAAATTAACAGCAATATTTAGGTTTATCAAATCTGTCTTAGAAAAAGAATTAAAATTTTTCAAAGTCATGTTATTCATACATTTATAAATATCAGAGAAGAGTTCCAGACTAAATCTTTAATTCACAAGCTAAATATTTAGTTTGCAAATTAAATATTTAGTTGGAACTCTAAGTATATAGTTCACATATATTTAAACTTCTGAACTAAATGTTTAAGTCCGAGCTTAATGTGGGGTTTTAGGAAATATGACACAGCCACTTTAGAGTTTTAATCGTTGACATAAAACTCCAATTGAATCATTTTGATCCCCTCTTTGGAGAATAAATCATTAAAAAAGCTCCAGACGTGTTAAATTTGCAGAGTTATGTTGCTGCTGGTGGTTTTCTTGCTAATTAACAGCTAAAGTATCATTTTATTCAACCCAACAGTTATTAAGTTACAGTTTTGTCACCATTACTCAATGTTTTTTAAAGGAAATGTCAGCTATGTTAGTTTGTTTCAAATCAAGTCCCATTCACTATCACCAAATTATAATCCTCTGTAAGTGAGTTTAGGAATAATTTAAGAACTTTCATGATTATAGCAACTCTTTATTAACAACATTATGATTCATAATGCCCACGGCTTCAGCTCTACAAAATGAATGCACAGCAAAATGGATGTGAGAGTGCTCTAATTGGCTTATTTTGATAAATGAGGCCACAACGAGAGTCTCAGTCTGAGGGGAATCGGATTTTGGCACCAGACGGGCTTATTAGTTAGCAGATCGAACATGTAGCCAGTTTCAAAGTTTTTAAGTTTACGTTTATGAGCTATTTCATTGTTTATCATTGGTTATGTGGTTTAGTTTCCCCAATTTATATAATTTCTCTGCTGGCTTTAAGCTCCCAGATTGTCTTGATTCCTAAAGACATTTTTTTTAAAATGCATTTTCTGTTTATTTGATCATTTGGCCTGTGTTTGGCCTTACTTATTCCTTGTTTTGATTTAAATCAATCTTTGTTTTTGCCTTACTTTAAATCAGTCGGTTAGTAGTTGCTTCTCTGGTTAGATCATGTTTGTTTATTTCTTGTGTTTAGTTATCTTCATCCCTTTTAGTTTTATGTTCTGCCTGTTCCCCAGTTTTGCTCCTGTGTGCAATTTCTCTCTCTCTTTCTCTCTCTCTCTCTCTCTCTCTCCCTCAGTCTGCCTTCTGCTCTCTCCCCACAGCTGCACCCTGTTTTCTAACTAGCATTCATCCCATCGTCTAGCAATCAAATTAACTCCCCTGCTGGATTCTCCTGTTTGTTCATGTTGCTCCTTGATTAATGGTTTGTTGATCATCCTGTTTGCCTTCTCACATTTTTGTAAATTTGCTTCTCAATTCTTACTTTAAAGCGTCTGCATCTGTGTCCAAATTCAACCAACATCAAATCTTGACGATTGTTTAGTTACATCTTCCACAGGCCTGTACAATTAATCCGATTAATTGCGATGAAATAATTGTCAACTAATTCAGTAATTGATTAATCATTAATTGGAGTATGCAGACTTCAAAAAATGGCCGATTGTTGAAATGAAAGAACATTCTTAGATAAGTAAATAAACCAAACATGTACAAAAAATTCATACATTTTGCATTTAAGTTAAAATGATTGAATTATTAAAACATCTAAAACTCATCAAATGTTAGTTTTAATTTCACTTAGTTCAAATTCTGTAAAAAAATCTTGTATTAAACACATTTTACTCTCAATTACTAAGTGTTTAATTGAAAACTGATCAGCAGATCAGCCCTACACTTTATTGATAATACAGTAAGTCAAGCAGAAAGGCTTGAGCTTTTCATATGTTGTTAGAAGTTTTGTTTTTTTTGCTGCAGACGCATCTTATTCTACAAATGGTCAAGAATAGCATAAGTTGTTGCATTTTCGGAAATAACATTTTCACTTGTCTACTTGCAACTTTGACATAACTGAACTTGGACTACAAAATCGCTGTGCGGAAAAATTTTACGGATTCATAAAACTGATTAGCTAGACGTTGTGATCTTGACAAGAAGATGTCATAGGCAAAAAAAAGAACTGAAAGAATAGAAGAATATAAAGATATAAGCAGCACAGGGAGAGAATAAATAAAAAAAAATAACTCCTAGACAGTCAAAGTATATATAAATATATAAAAAACATATTTAAAGACTAAAAAAAGTGGATTTTGCATAATATGCCCCCTTTAATCCAATGCATGCTTTTAAACTCGTTATAGTTTTTAAATCAAATTTTACAGATAACATATATTTGCTGATATATTTAGAAAATGTGAGGCTGAAATAATAATAACTCTCTACCAGAGACAGGATGTCAGCAGAAAGTACTCCATAACTGGATCTCTTTTGAAAGCAGACGACACAATGAGTCGTTCCTGCGCCAGAATAAATAATTTATTCGCCGCATCTGTCAAGAGCTCTCGTCATTAACACAAATATTCAAAGAGCAACTAGAGTAGTTTGTTGCACAGCAGTAAAGAGGCTCGTCTTTGTTTTTTATCCCTTCATCCTGTGGCGTACAAACCGACCAGGAAGGAGCTTCAGATCTGGAAGGACAAAATGCAGATCAGATCTTATTACAACATAATAAGTTTCTGAGAAATCAGACACATTATTCCTGTAAAATATTGAAGCACTCACTTTGTTTTGTTTTGTTGCTTGTTAGTCTGTCCAAAACAAAAAACAACTAAATAAATAAATACCTGCTTTAGTGTACACAGAAAAATAAAATCTGAATTTTTTCCACCTTTAAAATTGCAGCTATCCCATTCAAATGACTGAAAAACCAAAAAGTTGTAAAAATGTTCCAAAGATGTAAAAGAAAGAAAAGAAAAATATAGTAATAAGAAAATTTAAAAAATACAGAATAAGTGAATTAAGTCACCATTTTATGTGAATAAAGTGATAAAATTACAAGAATAAAGTTGAATTAGTATGAGAATAAAGTCATAATATTTCTAGAAGAAAGTGATATTACAACAATAAAATCATAATATTATGAGAACAAAGATGTTATTTCTAGAATAAAATTGTACAAGAATAAAGTTGAGATAATATGAGAATAAAGTCATAAAAAAATTTGGTGACAGATTTATCTTTCTGTCACCAAATTCAAAGATTTTATTGAATCTTTGGAAATAAATGCTTTTTTCTTGACACCCTATACATAATCCAGATATATTGTGAACAAATGAGATGATGATGTTTTTGTCACAGCCAGTACTTTGCAGGAAAACTCTGCTTGTCCCTGAAGGCTGCAAATACTTTAAGTAAATGTGATGAGAGTCCATGTGGGAGAGCTGCTGGTTTTAGAGCTGAATCACATCAGATACACGTCACATTTTTACGTCACAAAACCTCCAGGTTTTATAGGGTTGAATAAACTTTAAAGATCCACTGCAAATATATACACTATAGGAAACCAATCTGAGTAGATGCTTGGTGTTCCTTCACACTAACAGCAAACATTTCAGTATGGATTAGTGGCTGTAGCAGATTTGCACTTTGAACTCAGTAAACCTGTGATGTGTAAAAACAGACTTTATGTCATTTCTTATGCCCAGTTCTCATTGATAATCTTGGATGAGTTTTTTAAGGTTAATCTCCTTGTTTGCACATAAGCTATGTGCGTATTCTGCTGATTTTATGAAACATAACTGACTGAGCAGTTCTTAAAAAGTGGTGTGTTGTTTTTATTTTTTATATAAAACAGATTTTACTTTGAAGGATCTAACAGAAAATACTTTAACTTTGTCTTTCTTTATTTTCAGAAGGCACAGAATCAATATGACTTCACTATTACAGGCGTTGGAGACAATCTGGTGACAGACGGTTCATTTCATTTAGAAATGAGAAAGAGTCTGTTCTGATCAATAGTCCCCACTCAGCAATCACACGTGACTTTCTGTGAATTGATTAACTTTATCTTTTATTATTTCTGGAAGCAACAGAGCTTTTAGCAAACTAGAATGATCATCTGTTTAGATTTATATTGCAGTATGTTAAATCCTAAAAACGCTCATTCTGCTGCTGTTCGACTGAAAAATTACAAATTTGAATTGCGCAGCAGCAGGAGGATGCGGCAAAATCAAGAGCAGCAGCTGCATGGCTAGGATGAAATGAAACAAGCTGTCCACCTTCTCTTCCTCAAAGCACTTTTGTTGGTTTTTATTCAACTACTCAAATGTTAAAAGCATGCTTTCCTTTCATCTGCAAATTCAGAAGATGGAAAAGCATATTTGGTTGATGGAAGCATAAAAAGCTTGTTCTTTCTTTGGTACGTTTCTCACAAGTGGAGCCTAATTCAAGCAGCCAGCTCAAAACCTGAGCCAACCTTAGCGCCGCTCAGAGTCGCTGTAAATATTCAGTAGATCAGCGTCTGTCATTATTAATGTCCACTTTCTGGATATTTTTCATGTGTTTAAAGTCTGCCGCAGATTTTTTTTAAATGCTCCGCTCTGGGATTGCTCATCTGCAGCCACAGTGGCTTATCACATGAATAATATGCTACTGGTAATGTATTTTACTGAGATTCGGTGCGATAGACGAACACAAAGACATGCATTATTGTGAGAGAGTTCATGTTTTTCTCTCTCTGGGTCAGAAACTCTTTGCTTCACTTTCTAAGTTTTGTTCCTCAGAGCTTTGCGGCTCTACAGAGTGATTTTTTTGGCCCGTTCTTCTGTCCAAAATAACTCAAGTTTAGTTTGAACATCAATTGTCAAGTCTTGCCACTGGTTTTCAATTACATTCAGTACTGGACTTTGACTGGGCCATTAGAACCATTTAACCCTTTCATGCATCGCGGTCTCTGCAGTGGACACTAGTGCATCACACAATACACTGCCAACTACTGGCCATCCACTGCAAGTGCAAGAAAAGTTTTGTTAAATCTAAAGCAACTCAAGAATTGCCCTCTTTCTTTTCTTGGAGGTAAAAAAAATATTGCGACATCAAGTAACACTACTGATGTATTTTCAAAACAACAATTTTGTATTTGGAGAAAATTACAACTGATCACGTAAAAAAAAGAAATCCTAGAAAAAAACAAACATTTTTTCCCACCATTTTTCTTCTATCCCTTTGGAAAACAAATCCTGACATAAAGGATCATAATTCATGCATGAAAGAGATAAGTGTCATGGGATAGATGAGTAGATAAAAATATATACTTAATTGCAGCTTATAAAGTGTATTTACCATTAATTTTACATGAGGAACAGAGGAGTAGAGTGACCGGCAGGGGGCGACAGAAAGACACAAATCTAAAAAGCTCAGATATTCAGAGCTGCTTAAGACATTTGAGTCGGTAGCCTTCAAACTCAACGCTTTTCTACACAAATTCATATTTTTATTATTGCTTTATATTGCTTTTTTCATGTCTAATTTATATTTAGTTACATATACTTTTTTATCCTAGGCTGCTTTCACACTGTGAAAAATGTTAATTGTAACTTACTTCTCTGAATTATGGCAAAGGATCTTTTTAAATCCAAAACTCCTCAATGTTGTTGTTTTTTTTTTTTGTGGGACATCTAAGGTTGTCTCTGAGTGCCAACAGCAGCACCATGCTATACTTGTCGCTTGGTATTTTAAACTACATTATATCTTTAGCTTGTTTTACTGCTTGCAGCTGCAGCGCAAAAATGTCTGTTTTTAGCAGCTGTAAAATCAAGTCTGCGACAATTTTAACTTGAGCTTTTTATCTAACAGAGGTTAGATGGTGGAAATGGTGTTGCGTGTGAATGTCACTTTAGTTTTTTTTTTTAGTTTAGTTTAGTTTATTTCAGACCAACCTTTCACCGACAGTGTAAACGACACAAAGTACATAATATATTTCTTTTAAAAAAGAAAAAAAAGAAAAAACAAAAAACAATAAAAAAAACACATCACATCGGTGATTATGAGTCTGAAAAGGAGTATGCTGAAGTATAACTTATGTAGTCATACCCCTTTTCCAGCTGTAATTTATCACAGTATTTTCAATGTCCGATATCCTTTCTGACAAAGGAAATAATAAGTCTAATAAGATTTCCTCAGCTAGATGAAAATAGTGCATACACACACATACACATCTGTACACATGCATATATATATATTTACATTTACAAACATATATACGTGCATACACCCATATACACACCCATCTGCTTATAGACAAAATACACTGTTATTTTCATACCTTTATATATTTACCCACACCTGCGCCGACATGCCACCTACTTGATGACATCCTACCTAAAGTTTTGGTTCCCAACCAGGATTATCCCCCTTGTTCTTCCTTATAACTTTGAATAATAGCTGCCTTGATACCTTTCTTAAAATGTCTCATACTTGGACTTTGCTTCAGCTCTTTAGAGAGTTTATTCCAGATCCTCACACCAACCCCCGAAATGCACAATGTTTTCATTGTTGTACGAGCCTTCAAAGTTCTGAAGTTAAGGTTTTCTCTATAGTCATATCCCCCCACTCTATCGGAAAATAATTGTTGAATCTTTTCTAGCAATATTTTATTTCTGACTTTAAACATAATCTGTGCAGTTTGAAACTCTACTAAATCAGTGAACTTCAATAAATAAGAATCTATAAATAGATTGTGGGTATGACAGTAAAAATCAACCTTATGAACTAAACGAATGGCTCTTTTTTGTAATGTGCATAACGACTATAACTTTGAGCAAACTGCATTAACATCTCTACATATGTTTGGTGTACAACTCCTGCTGATATGAACATGTGTCATAAAAATCCATCCAGATGTTGTCATGGTTTGTTCAGATCAAAAATCCAGACTGGAAAACAACCAACCGGCATTTTTACAATTTTACATTTCCTGGTTTGAGTTGTACTGGATTTGATGGAAGTGTAGTTCATCTGGTAACTGGTGCAGCAAGAAACACCTACCTGTAATGTTTTTCTCATTTCTTTTTATTTTTGAAAGGATTAATGAAGATTCTTTAGATTAAGGCTGTCCAAAGTGTTGCCCGTGGGATATTTACGTCCATTTAAGTGATTTTCTGCAGCTCTTCACCACAAAACCAGAATATTTACATTTTGTGGCCCTAGATTATTTTCATCTTGCAAAAACACATAGTTTTACCAGTTTTTATTGTGTATAAAGTATTTCTTTTTACACTTGAAATGCGCCCAAACTAACTTCCAAGTAACTTTTCAGGAAGTTAAGTCAATAATTTCTTATTATTTATTAAAACATACTGGTTCCACTAGCAAATTATTTCACTTATAACATGGGGAGAAAGTCTTATTATAAGTGAAATAATCTACCAGTGGAACCAGTACTTTTAAAATCAATTTTAAGGAAATATCAACTTAAAACAAGCTCCTTTAAATCTTGTTGAAACGCTAGTTGTAAGTTAGTTTTGTCGCATTTCAAGTGTAATTAGATATTTGCACTGGAAATACTTGGTAAAACTTTGCGTTTTTTGCGTGTGGTGAAAAGTTTGGACACTGTTATTTTAATTCTCAGGTATACAAAGACACATGTAGGTTCGAAGCTGAACCTATTAAAAAGATATGCTAGGTGAATTAAAGATAGCAGACATGCAGGTTAGTGTTCCTGGAGGATTATGGGTAGTTGAGGGTTGAACTCCCTGACTTGGCCTTGGACTTGGCAGCTGTGTCAGTCTAACGCTGGGGGCAGATGGCCGCCCTCTCAGGCATCAGCAGTTTACAAGCACAGATGAGGGACTTACCGGTTGGACGCTCTCTGTGGGAAACCACACAGTTGATGTGGAAACTCCGGACAAACTCTGAACGCTCCCTGTTTACAGGAATTTAACAAGCTGATCAGGATGCTTACATCTCTCCTTTAAAGCGCACATTTACCTGTGGACCGCTGCAGGTAAGGCCATGAAAATGTTTTTACACGTTTTATATTCTCATTTCTCACGTTTTCATGTTGTTTGTGGTAATTCGGTGGAGATTATCTGATACTGCAGTAGTGTTTTTTGAGTAAAATTAACAGAAAATTAGGTGTTTTTGTTGCTATTCTTTCATATTTTAATGTTATTGTTTTAGTTTTACCAGAGACATTTCCACGTGAAAGTTTTCTCGTGCTTTACAGTAACATGAGAATGACTCACCTGCTAAAGCTCCTCTAATTCCATTTGCTGACCGTAGGATCTGCCTCAACAGCTTAGCATGTCGTTACATGGAGGCTAATTTATGCTGCATCAAAAGAATCATACAATCAGCTGCAGGTGAACATGATTAAAATGTTCAGAAAGTTCACAAATAAGCTTGAAATAATGACTCGTACTTTATAAATGTTAATCTTTAGTTATATTTTGTTACACATCAGCAAATAAATGCTATAGAACTACAGACCCATTCAGTAAATTTAAATATTATTAAAAAGTCAACTTTGTTTAACTAGACAAAGTTGAATGTTTTAACACCTTTGTGCCTCTTAATAGTGATGATTTTGTGCTAACAGCTAATAAAAATATTCTAATTTTAAATTAGAATATTACATCAGACCAATAAAAAACTATTTTTAAAAGCAGAAATGAGGTCTTAATAAAAGCATGTTTAATACCTGCTGAAGGTTATTTTCAAAAGACAATTTTAATTTTACAAACTGAATATACTGAATACTTTTGCTCCTTTTGAATGTAGGATTCTTCAAGTATTTCTTAAGTGGTTTTTGACTGACATTACTGTTCATTTTGGGAAAATGTCCATCCTGCTGCTTTTATTGGTGTCTAAATGTTTGTTTCCTTCTTATTGTTCAGCAAACAGAGTACCAAACCACATGCTCAGAACAATGCATGTGAAAAACAGAGGCATGGAGCCAGCAGGTCATTTCCTCAGCTGCATCCTGTTCTTAAACCAAACATAAAACTTGGAAGGGAAGCTAGGTTTCCCTCTCTGCTTCCCGAATAGAAAATTTGGGCATGGGAAAAGGCACTTCCTCATCAGCAGTTTAAAAATGACCTTTTATGCTTCCTTGAACAGGCTAGGACAGGTCTGAAGGGATTATACAAAACATGTTTCTTACATTCTTTGCACAAAATCATTCTTAGAAAATCAGATTTTAATCTGGTCAGCTCTGCCTATGTTGAGCTCCTTGCAAAATGAGCTGCTGTCATTTTAAATCCAAATAAGCTGCTGCTGGCCACGCCCCCCAACACTCACATGTGAAAACGGCTGCAAAAAGATGCGCAATTATACAACCGTACATCTCTGAAAAGCATTAGTAAAGCCTCCTGCACGACCAACTAGAACCCAGCAAGTGGTTTCTAAATAATAAATCAACAAAAAAACACTTGTCTTTTCCAGCAGCCATTGTACAGCGCATGGTAAAAGTAGTTGACCAAACATGCTGGAGCTCCACTTGGGTTACTAGGTAACAGGCTGGAATGTACTTTGGTTGCTAGGTAACTGGCGTTGTGTGCTGATTTGTGACGTTACATTCAGAAAGATTTTGAAATAGCTCACTTTTTAGACACCAAAAAACAGCTGGGTGATTGTTTTAAGCACTTGAGCTGTTTTTAGAAGCAGTAAAGACCCAAACTGAAGTACAGAAACGTTCAAAACGTGACTTTTGCATAATAGGTCCCCTTTAATATTAACTAAAAATCATTTAAACATATTGCTTTTCACCACGGGAAAAGGGAAATTACATGACTTGTCACCACTACAGTCTCTATCAAACCCTGAAATCATGTCCTTTTCTTTTTGCAGGTGCACACCAGGAAACAGTTTAATGCATGCTCTGGATCCAGGAACTTCCTCTTTGCTTGGACTTCCAACTTCCCTCCTTCAATGAACAAAGCACATTCATGTCCAAAGCAGCTGGGCAGCACAAAAGAAACAATCCTCCATGATGGCAGTGTCTTCACTCTACATTACAGAGGAACCTGGAGCTGGAATCACTGAACTGGATATATGTGTTCTTAACAATAATGTGCAATACGAAGTCATCCCGTCTGTCGTGTGCTCCGTCTGCCTTTCATTCGGCCTCATCTACTGCTTTTTTGGTGTGTATCCGCGCTGACATTAGATGCTAGTATTAGCTTACACGAAGCTGTTTTAAATGTTTCATTAGCTCACCTGATGGCTTAAATCCCCCGAGGCAGGCGTCTGCAGGTTGCCAGGGGTTTAGAGTGGATAAGTCCAAAGCTGGAGGAGGCAGATGGGAATCTAAATTTTATACAGACGGCATTCATGAGTCGCCACCTGTTGCACTGAATGAAATCCCACTGATGTCATGGTGTTAATGCTCATTCGGTTTTTAACGGGGATTTTGTGTTTAGTGTGCATGCATTGCAACGTGAAGCAAACATTTCCCGTTCTGCTTTCACTGGGAGAAAACGTTGAGATAACGCTCTCAAAGTCTGGTAGTGTGGGCTGTTAAACATTAAACTGATGCAATTCAGCTTATTTTATTCACCAGATGATTTGTGTTTACATATATACAACATATGGCAATACATTTTACATTTTATCAGACCGCCTAGTCTAAACATTACTGAAATATTCTTAAAGTTTCTTTCCATAAGTGCCCCAACTTCCCTAAAATGCAAAGAAATAAATGTGCATCTTATCATAAAAATAAAAAACTAAAATAGTTGCTCTATGGAGAGATCTGGAAATTGATCATAAGCGAAAGTATTCAAACCTTTGTAACATTTTATGTTACAACCACAAATTTTTATGTATTTTATTTATTTATTTATTGCAATGGTAACACATAGTTGTGCTAAACTGTAAAGTGACAGGAAAATATGCACAATTATTTAATATTTTTTACAAATAAATTTAGGACAATTATTAATCTGACTGTGCTTCATTGGTTGCAATATTAATTATGATTCAATATTTGGAAACGTGGCCATCATTTCCTCTGCTGCCTTTGCTAAAACTACAGGGAGACTACAGTTCTACAGCACAGAAAATTTATGTCGTCCTCAAACGTTGATGACGTGTGACGATCAGAAAACAGAACTTCTTCTTCTGTTTTCTGATTGGCCCGCTAGAAAATCTACCGGAGGAATCGAAGTAAACGGGAGAAAATCCAGACTGTCTGTGAAGCGAGATTTGAATCGAGTGGAATAGCGCAGGAAGGAAACTAGCTTGTGCTAGGTTTTGTACCTAACTCTGGCTTCAGAGAAGGTTTAAGGAGATTCTAAGATTGCTGTTTTTTGTTTTTTTTTCGCAGGCTATCGCTGCTTCAAGATGGTCATGTTCTTCTCCGGCTTCATGTTTGCCTCATCCGCCGTGCTCCTGTTCTACCATAAGGAGCCAGACTTTACGGGTCAGTTGAGAGAGGACGCCAAGGCGGGCATCGGGCTTGGAGTCGGCGTACTGTGTGGACTGTTTACCGCGCTGGTGTCCACGCTGGGACTCCTCCTCTGTGGCCTGCAGCTCGGAAGCCTCCTCTCCCTGTCCATGCTGGTGATTGTGGGACAGTTTCACAGCCTTACTCCAGTGTGGGTGCCTCTTTGTGCCGTACTGGCTGCCAGCATCGCGTCTGCTGTGTTCACACTGCAGTGGCAGAGGTTGTTCAGCATCTTCTACACGTCTGTGTTTGGAGCTACGACCGTGATGCTGTGCGCGGACTACACGGTGGGCGCGTTTGTGCTGCCGCATCAAGTGTATGACGTGTTTTGTGAAGCGGCTCCGCGACCCTTCTGCTGGTTTAACTGGGCAATCACTGGGATCTGTCCTGTTTTGAGCACTGTGGGCGTGTTGGTGCAGTGGTGGTTTACTGCGAGGGGAGTTTCACACTTTGAAGGTGAGTTTTGGTCAGTCTGCAGACACAAAAGTGGATCTTTAAATTAATGGAATTTTATTAGATAACTCAATACAAAGTAGAGTGAGAGGAAAATAATCCATTCATCTTCTGTACCTGCATATTCTTTGTTCACGTTGCAGGATTGACTTTTGCAGAAGGACAATTTAGAAAAGCCAGTTATCAGTCAATCAATCAATCAGTCAGATTTAATTGCAAAGCACATTTCATCAACACGGCATTTCAAAGTGCTTCAGAGAGATTTGTGGCTGATTCAGAACAAAGATGGGTTTGTACAGATAAAGGCAGAATGAGGAAGGTTTCTGTTAGACAAATTCATCAGATTAAGAGAGCAGCTGTTAAAATGCCCTTAAAAAGCAGCAAACAGTTATTTGAAGCTGCTGGTGCCTCTGGAACCTCAAGGTGGAGGATCCTGCAGAGGCTTGCGGTGCATGAAGCTACTATTCAGCCACCCCTAACCAGAGCTCACAAGCAGAAACGGTCACAGTGGGCCCAGCCGTACATGAAGATTAATTTTCAAACAGACTTGTTCACTGATGACTGCTGTGCAACCCTGGATGGTCCAGATGGACGCAGTAGTGGATTGGTGGTGGATGGCCACCACATCCCAACACGGCTGTGATGTCAGCAAGGAGGTGGTGGAGTCATGCTGTGGGCCGAAATCATGGAGAGAGAATCATTGGTCGGCCCCTTCAGAGTCCCTGAAGGTGAGAAAATGACCTCACCAAAGTATATGGACTTTCTGACTGATCACTTTCTTTCATGGTTCAAAAAGAAGAGCCGTACCTTCAGTAGCAAAATCATCTTCATGCATGACAATGAATGCTGCAAGGAATACCACCGTGTCATTGGCTGCTGTGGGCTTAAAATGGAGAAACTCATGGTGTGGTCACCATCCTCCTCTGACCTCTGACCTCAACCCTATTGAGAACCTTTGGAGTTTCCTCAAGCAGAAGATCTGAATGCAGTTCATATCAAAACAGAAGCTCTGGGAAGGTTTTCTGACATCCTGCAAGGGAATTAAAGCAGAAACTTTCCACAAACTCACAAGTTCAATGGATGCAAGAATTGTGCTGTGATATCAAAGAAGGTCCTATGTTAACATGTAACTCAGCCTGTTAAGATGTTTTTGATTGAAATTGGTTTTGATTTTAGTACATGTGACCATTTAATGCTGCACATTCACAGAATGACCGTCTGCAGTTCTTTATAATCCATAAAATGTTTAGAAAATCTGCTGTGCATAATAACTTGGAAAAGTGCATTTTGAGTTTTTGATTTTTGAAAGAAATACTGTTCTCATGGGGAGCTTTGTTCAGTAAAATATGATTTATACTGTAATAGTTCATGACTTCAAAATTATACTGACCATCATTTGCATTGACCATTTAAGAAAATTTGAGAAAATATCACTTGCATAATAATTGTAGTAACAACAGCAGCCAGGGGTTATTACAACATCATGTACATGAATTAAAGTTAGATAATACACTGAGTGTTTTAATTTCCTTGCAGTTCTTTGAATGATATAGTAACTGAAAGTAGTTCAGTAGGTCCGTTTTAAGAGTCACAAAGCAAGGAATTTTTCTATTGAATTTACGTTTGTGAATAAAAACCTTTGCTAAAAATAGAATCAAATTAATTAATAATTTCTTGAATAATTGTGAAAACCAAGAACAATATTCTCCCAGTGTAAAACAAAATCTTTGTATATACTATCCATTACTATCCATTATCCTTCTAGTAAGGATTTTTTTAATTATTATTATTATTTAAATTTTCCATTTTATGGTTTATGGAAACACAGCTGATTGGGACATAAAATATAAAAAAGTTCAAACTGAATAAATGAATGAAACATGAATATTTTAAATTTATTTTAATTCTCTTTTCCAGGTGCAAATAAAAAACAGAAGAAATATGGAACGAAGCAGAAAAGTAGAGAAGACAGGAGAAGACCTCGGCCATACCGGCAGCGCAGGCCTCCGCCTCTGAAGCGATATGCTGGAGATGTCCTCGCACCAGTACGTGGCTCAAACAAAAACATAAAATGCAAAAATATCCTGATTTCATGACAGAAAACCTGATTGCTTATGAGTTTTTGTCAGTATCTGGCTAGTGTAACAACGGCGCTCATCTCTGCTACCTGCCTTGCAGAGTTATCTCCACAAACTCCAAGAGCGTCAACTGGGCACCGGCTCCTCCACCAGCAGCGTCAGCACCATCACACACACCCTGATCGACTTCAACTTCGAGACGGGCTCCATGGTGCCTCTTACCTCCGCCTCCCCCATCTTCACAGTCTAACCCAAAGAGCAAATCTCTGGGAAAGTAACTTTGAACTGTTTACTTTCACAAAACTTGTTCAGATATTTCAGTTTCTGCTTTGGGTTTTCTTCACAAGCTTTATTGGACAATTGTCCGTCTTTCCTGATTGTTGAATTACATTTATTATTCCTCAGCCTCAGAATTCCAACATTCTTTGAGAAGTTTTATTCTCACAATATTTGTATTCACCTTAAAAGAGTGTGCTGTTAAATGTAAATATCAAAAAACTTTTACGTTTTTAAAGGTGACCTTTTATGCTTCCAACCAGATTATTATTGGCTTTCGATTCATAAAAATTGTGTTCATTACAATTTTTTTTGCACAAAATCATTCTTAGATTTTGGGATTTTAGTCGGGTCTGTTCTACCTATTTGAGTTCCTTCTTTGAAAAGCGTTAGTAGAGCCTGCTGCACAACCAATAAGAATGCAGCAACTGTTTTCTGGATGGTAAGCCAACTAAAAACACTTGACTTTTCCAGCAGCTACATACAGCCATTGTACAGCAGTAAAGCCAGCTGACCAAACATGCTGGAACTCAGCTAGGTAACGGCACAGTGCCCATTGATTGTGGCATGTGTTTAGGTTTAGGAGGTTTTTTAAGTGGCTCATTTTCCAGATACCTAAAAACATTAACTTAGTACCAAACACCATTTTTTTATGCGCTCCGGCCCAAATGGAAGTATAAAAACATGCAAAATGTGAATTTGCATAATAGGTCTCTTTTAAAAAAAATTCTTCATGTTTGGAACAGTCCATGCCACTTGATGCATCCAGATCCAAACCATATCTTATTTGGGCAATGATATGGATGTCTTGATCAAGGCATATTAGAACAATGTTGGTCAAACTCAACTCCCAACACCTGTTGTTCTTGGACTGGCTGTGATTTCATGTTAGCCAACAAGCTTCGCCGTCACGGTTTGTGCTCCAGATTTTTTAAACATGGCAGCCAATTTTTATGTGCATAACTTTCAAACTATGTCAGTTTTTATACTGTATTGTAGGCTCTGCATATTATTTTGTTTGGTATTTTCCTAACAAAGTGATTGTTTTTCAAGACTTAGAGGGATGTTTGCAGAAAAAAAGAAGAAATTGGCTGCTGCAGCTTCCCTGCACGCAACTAGAAGCTAAGTTTTTGAAGCAGAAACTTTTGTACTGTTGGCTTTCCACTAGCTGGAACCACACTGAGTTATCAACAAGTCATATCACAATAGAGAGTAATGCTGACATTAGCTTAGCACTTTGTGAAACTGCTGAGCAGGAAAACATCATTAGCAGTAGCAAGTTGAAGGATGCAGTTGTACTGAGAGAACAAAATGTAAAATTTTAACCAAGTTATGCCTGTGTTGACAGCATATTAAACCTGTCTAAACCTGTCAAGATTCTTTTGGGACAAAATATGCAAAATAAATACTGCATATATAAAATAAAGGGATATGTGGATCATGAAATTGATGGACTGTTGTGTGATTGTACTCAGTTTACAAGCATATACATGGCATTGATTTTAATTGTTTTTAATGTGAAAACCAATTAAAAAATGACATTTGTAGATGCCTAAATTACTTGGATCTGTCTGTAGGACAAAAGAAAATCTTGATCAGGACATTCAAGCTCACTTAACTAAGAAAAACGTTAGTTTGCTCAAAGTAAATGTGAATAAAGTTGTTTAACTGTGGACTATAAATTATTACAATGTTGAGTTGGACCAAAGCCTCAGAGCTTTTTTTGTATCTTAGTTAAAGTTTCTTAAAATCTGCCAGATCTGTCGTTTTCTATGTAATTTAAGTGAAATCTGAGGTTTTTATTGATGGGCAAGGCTACACCTCTAGCTTTAGATGAAAAAGAAGAATAAAATACATGACCAACACAATCCCTACACATCTTTAAATGTTCTATATCTGTGAGATGGGTCTCTTAAATAAAGGTGATGTCTGTGCTTTGTTTCTTAAAGTATATTACAACTTTCTTCCTGTTAATGGGGTTGTTAATCCCTCTAACATTCAACGAACGACAGTTTAGTAGTAATGTCTTATTCATTTTAAGTAACATGAAAAAATATTCTGGTTAAGTGTCATGAGATGCACATAACTTGGACAAAATAAAGAAATCTCTGACCCTTTATATATCTATCTATATATAGATAGATATATACTGTATATACAGTATATATATCTATATATATATATAGACAAATAGATATCTATATACATCTATATATAGATATATATTTATATATACAGTATATCTATAATTATATATCTATAGTTTTATATATATATATATATATAGAGAGAGAGAGAGATCGAGAGAGATTGATATCGATATGTAGATATATACAGATATCTATATATAGATTTATATATACTTCTGTATATATATATATATATATATATATATATATATATATATATATATATATATATATATATATATATATATATATATATATATATATAAATATATATATATATATAAAGAGACAGATGAAGATGTAGATATACATATAGGTAGATTGATATTGATATGTAGATACATATAGATAGATATCTACGTCTATATATATGATTAAATTTAGATATAGATATATATATCTTGCCCAGAAAGATAAATAATTTTCTAAATTTTTTCCAATTTGTATAGGTTTACACATCTAAAAGGCTCTTTTTGTTCCATGTTGTTTACATTTTCTTTGTCCAAATCTCCCTTTAATTAATAAATGTGGTTGTCTTATTGTCTGTTTAGAATTAGAAATAAAAATCTTACAATGAATGAACATGAGTACTGATGTTGAACGTGGGGGAAACCGGAGCACCCGGAGTGAACCCACAGCTACACAGGGAGACGTTTCCCACCGTGCAGTCCTGGCTTTTTCATATTAAAATGTCCAATTAACAACAACAGTAGCTCTTTTTCCAATTAGCGCCAACCAGCCAACCCACACATGGCCCCACCCCCCTTTTAAATCTAAGATACTGGAGACATAAATTGATGTCTACGCTGGATGGACGTTACTTCTGTCTTTGAACTGGCGCAGACATGATGGAGTTAGAGCCTTTTTGATTCGCCTCCACAGAGAAATCTTTTTCATGGGGCTCTCTTCTGGTTCACAGACGTTGTTCTGCTCAGCTGACTCTCCAGCTGCTTGAGTCTCTGATTCCTCAGGTGTAGTTTGGATCCCATCTTTGTTAAATGTAACATTCATCTGTGGAGGCGATGTTTTCTGTTTTTCTACAAGGCCACTCTCCCCTTCTGTGGAAACTACAGGAACCCTACCTGTTACATCTTCTGAGACTTTGCAAGGTTTTGTCTCTAGTTGCTCAGAAGCTGTCTGTGGGATCTCTAGTGTTTCTAAATCAGTGCTGTGGATCAAGTTTTGATCCGTCTCTATTTTATTTACAATGGTTTCCAGTTTAGCTTTCTTTGCCGTCTTTCTCTTTTTCTTACATTTTGATTTAGTCAATGGTCTTTTATCATCTGGCTGATCCCCATTCTGTTGTTTTTCTGTCACCATTTTGTCTTCAGTCGCCTGCTGTAATTCACCATTCACTGTTTCATTTCTATGAATCTCAGGTATGATGGAGGCTGTCTCATCACCGAATATTTCAGAAAAGAAGTTTTCCGGTATTGAAACTTCATCTTCTTCAGTGTCTTCCACAGAAACTTTAATATTGTTGAGGGTCTCCGGCTCACAGGCAGCTTTCATTGCTGCCTTTCTTTTGTTCTTGCACTTAGATTTCTTTGATGGTTTCTTGTCATCTTGCTGGTCCCCACTTAGTTGGGTTTCAGAGACAGTTTCTTTTTCATCGATCTGCTCTACTTTAGCGATCTCAGTTTCAATCATATGAATGTAAGTTTTAATGGAGGCTATATGATCCACAACTGTTCCTAGTATAGAAACTTCCTGTTGTTCACCGTTTTCATTATTGGGGATCTCCAGCTCACAGGCAGCTTTCATTGCTGACTCTGTCCTGTTCTTACCTGTAGATCTCTGGAATATCTTGGTCTGCTGATCCTGATACCCATTCAGTTGTGTTTCAGAGGGCTGTTCTTGTAGCACTAAAGAGATCTCAGTTTGTGTCGAAATACTTTGACTGACTGGTTTTAATTCATAACTGGATTCCTGTAGATCCATCTCAGTTTGTGTTGAAGCAGATTGATAATTTGCTGTTTTCTGCTTTGGGATTTCTTGCCAATCTGTCTGAGTCTGAACAGAAACCATTGACCTCTTGCTCTGTCTGCTCTCTGAGAGTCCTTTCCTCGCCAGCTCTTGCTGTTGTCTAAGTTTAGCACTTAGTTTCTTATTCGTATCAAACATCTCATCAAGCTGTTTCATTAAGTATTTCTCCATTTTGTTGTCCGACGGTTTCAAGTTACCTCTGGTTTCCAGCACATCCATCTCTGTTTGTGTTGAAATTGTTCGACTGACTGGTTTTAATGGATATCTGGTTTCCTGTCCATCCATCTCTGTTTGTACCGAAGCAGATTGATAATTTAATGTTTTCTTCTTTGGGATTTCTTGGTAATCTCTCTGAATTTGAGCAGAAACCATTGAATCCTTGCTTTGTCTGCTCTCTGACAGTAGTTTCCTCACCAGCTCTTGCTGCTGTCTAAGTTTAGCACTTAGTTTTTTATTCGTATCGAACATCTCATCAAGCTGTGTCATTAGGTATTTCTGCATTTCTTTGTATTTCAATTCAGTCTCCTTAAATTTGGCAAGACACGAACAGTTTGCTTGACTTGTCTTGTCAGAAGAGTGGGGCCGATTTTGAATTTCATTTAAACAGCCTCTTTGAACATTTTCTGCAGTCTGATCATCAGGAACCTCAATTGAATTGTCTGCCTGGATGTTGTCCTTGGGCTTACCTGTAGATGGACTTTTCTTGTCTTTCTGATCCAGTGTCTCCAGCGCTTTGGCGATCGATTCATTTTCAGTTATAAGTGAAACGTCCTGCGGTTCGGTATTTTCAGCAGAAACCTTAAGCTCTTGCTGCTCCAACCAGACTGCAAATGGCACCTTCTTCTTCTTTTGCTTGAGCAGATTGGGTGGCTGTAATTCCCTTTCAACAATGTTGTCAGATGCAAAGTCTTCGATTCTTGGTTGGTTGGACTCCATTGTATCCTTTGTTTGTTTCAGGGTCTAAGTTAAAATTAGTTCTCTAGAAACTCTGTCAAGATTTCACGTTAAGTTTGATGTAAATCTCCAAATGAAATGTGCACCAAACAAAGTTTAAAATCTTACTGTGAACTGCTAAATAAATTCTCAAGAGAAACGTGTCAACAACGGCTGCTAAACGGCTGTGATGAAAGTAGATGATGTGAGGCGCTTATATAATCGCTGGTGATGTCAGAATTCTGCCTTTGGAGTTATATTGTGATGTCACATTGTGATGTCACAGTTTCAACTGGGGCTTGTCTGTTGGATTTTTATTAACAGGACGGATGCGCGCGCAACCTGACTGCAAAAAGAGTCAGTGGGCTTTTAAACTGTCACTGGTTGCCATAGTTACCAGTGACGTGCGGTCAGGGGACGCAAGTGAGCCAGAGCCTCACCTGTCGTAATGGAGAAATATAATGATAAACGAATTTATATTGCTATTTTTACCCTGTGGTTTGTACTGTAAAGTAATTTTTTTTATTTAGCTTAACCAATTTTGATTATTTTTTTCTTCATAATTGAATTTTCGCATTTTTCCATTCAACGCTCGGAAGCCCAGCAGGTGAGGCAGCAGCGAGGTGAGCCTCACCTGAGATTGCGCAACCTCTCGCTAACTGCCAGCCTATGAGAGCAAGTTCCTCCTGTCTGTACGTCGCCAATAAAATGGTTAAAAAAACATTTAATATATGAACTGCTTTTCCCTAATTTAGCTTATGTATATAATGTACAGTGTTTTTTGTCACCAACTGTGTGTGTAACGTGTTTCGTGGGCTGAGGAGCGATCAGAAACGGCAGAGACCAGATTAGAGGTGAGGCAGGCAGTTCTCTTGCCTCATGGCAGGGGGCGCTCATGATCCCAGACATTGTGACTCCGCAACTGCAGAGTAAGAGACAGTAACAGCGAGCTAGCCATGGAGCTAGCCATGGAGCTAACCATGGAGCTAGCCATATAGTAAAGTAAAGTGCAGCGATATATTTATAGTTTTCTCCTTTTACCACAGCAATCACTTATTAATAAAGGCAAAATAACCATTAAGCCTAAAACCATGTTACTGCAACAGGCTGAATGTTCTGCTCTTTGTGTGGGAAATATTTCAGTGTTTTTTTTAGGGGCGTTGTTGTCAGTTGCTATGGCAACGAGTCTGCGTGTAGCCTGGCCAACGCAGAGAGCGAGAAAGACGTGGTTATGAGTGTCTGTGGTTTTTTGTTTCTTTTTTATTTGGGGAGAAAGGGATTCCAAAAAGAAAAAAAAATTATACATTGGATGTAGATTTTGTATGGACATACATTCTGAATAAATATATATTACAGGTCCTGAGTGTACTGCTGTAACAGTGATGATGCAATCTAAAGGACAAACAGACAGGAGTCAGCAGTGGAACGTAGCGCTGCCTTTAGCATCCAGATTGCTTTTTTTTTTAATTATTATTATTATTTGTTAACACACAAAACCTTTGTATTATAACACAGTAAATCCTTTTACATTGCCACTGGTCTACCTTCATGACAGGCAAAAGTCAACCCCACACTGATGAAGACAACCGCGGCACATACACCAAACAGGACAAACCAACTGCCGCAAAGCTTCACTGTAATTTTACTGTATTCCTTTTTTAACAACAAAAAAAACTTATAAACATAAACAAATAAAACTTCTCAAACACCAACACGTTAAAATATAACGGTCCTACAAGAAGACGTAATATTTCAACGGCCCCACATGAAGACGTTAAAACATAACGGTCCTCAGAGCGAGCCGGCACATTACCGGCAACTACCCCCGTCCGACAATACTGACAAAACGGTGCATAGAAACCGCGACTCAGTGATACATCACGTCAATCAATATATACACATCTTACAAAGTTGCCTTGGTGGGTTTTTACCACTGTATACTGACCTAAAGGACTAGTGATGTTACGTGATGTGCCGAGGCTTCGAGGCGTGTGTCGAGTAACGGAGGGGGCGTTGCCGTAAAGCGCGTATCGAGGCTTGCTTCGTTTAGGGGAGGAGCCGAAAACGATGACGTCCGAAGCCTCGCTGCCCGGCTGTACCACGTGACTGCTTCGGGAAGTGGCTCAGATATTGGCACGGGGTTTGACAGCTTTAGAAACCCCACAGGATCCATTCAAAATGTGGGCTGTTGTAGGCGAGTTGCGGTCAGTTGAGAGAGTGGATAGAGTTTTGAGAGTTTGGATAGCAGAGTTTGGATAGTGGTTATTTAGTTTGAGACAGTTAGTTTGGTGTTTGGAGAGTTTAGGACAGAGATAGAAAGGAGATTTAGGAGCGTGAGGACAGGATAGGAGTAGGATGGAGCCGGCGAGAAAGAGGAGGATTTCCCCTATGTGGGAACATTTCGATTTGATAAGCCCTAACAAGGTAAGGTGAACTGAACATTTGCAGAGGCATTAGGTTTGCTTATGAGGAACTGTATTTTTCACAGTTTCTTATGTTCTGTAAAGGTGAGGTGTTTATTGTGCTCCAAGGAGTTGGGGTACAATAATAACACCTCATCCATGTAGTGTCAAAAAAGAGAAATCGTTTGAAACCAAAAACTGTGGAGAAATCGTTGTTTCTTAATAAAAATGCATGAAATCATCCAAGCTACACAAGCATTAGCCTATTCACCACCCCCTCCCTAGTTCCACAAGCACTTTCACTGTCCTCTGCCTGATTAAGCCCAGGCCATTTTTCTAGTCACAGAAAAACTTTATTACACAACATGCCATATCACATAACACTACTATTTTGGGAATAATTACACACAGAGGATACATTCAAACAATATTTTATTATATACATATGTGTATACATAATTTATGTAGACAAATGATTTCGTCCTACACCTTTTGTGACGTCATTCCCAAGAGCCATAATAGACAAAAATTCAATGCATCACACGTGTTAAGATACAGCTGGCTGTGATTATACACCTGGCCAGTAGGTGGTTTCGTGTGCACATGAAGCCTCAAGAAATGAACCCTTTCTCGAACCAGTTGGCTCAAGTGGTTCAATGCCTCATGAGGCTTCATCTCACCATCACTATAAAGGACAAACAGACAGGAGTCAGCAGTGGAACGTAGCGCTGCCTTTAGCATCCAGATTGCTTTTTAGGGCAGACCGGAAGTCCATCCCAAAACAAACCTGGTAGCAACGCCCCCCAAACAAAGGTTCCGCTTCGCCACTACCACTCCCGTCCCCACCTCAGGAACGCAGTGCTAATGTAAACAAATAAACTTGCCTAACTGTAAACAAAATGAAATTTGTTAATTTATTATTTTTCTTTTAGAAAATAGAATAAATTTTATCTGAAACTATTTCAAATTGAATAAAAAAAACTAAATACTGTGGTGACATTTTTTTTTAGGTGCACCACATATATATATACGAAAAAAAGGTTTATTAGAATAGATAAAAATCCATCCATCCATCCATGGAAGAGAAAGAAAGAAGACTTGTTTTAGATATAGTTGCTGTTTTCTCAACAACAAAAACTGAGCGATTTGTATTTGCAAGATGCACAAAATACAGTATCTGTCATAGTGACAGAATTATGAAGACATTTAGTTTCTCTCCCGTGTAAACCGAATAAATTTCCAAGTCACTTTCTGAAATGCACTAGAAAATCTTTATTAAATCTAAGAGTTATTGTTATGGTTCCTATCTTGACCAGCATACGTTTTTAAATATTTTTAGATTGTTCTTGCAACTAAGATTGTGTTTGGTAGATTTTATGTTGCCTTTTTCACTTTAAACAACAGTAAACTCAAATATTTGTCATTTTAAAATTATTCTAACGTCATCAGGATTCACCTGAGGTGGATGATCTCTCCACTGATCCAATCCGCCTTGATTAGACCAACATGCTAATCCTTCCACGGATTGTTTGCTTGAGAGGTAAACTTTCTAACAACTAATCCAAATCCTGTAAAGGTTCTGCATCATCCACCACGCAGGTGGATTCACCTTGTCTGAACCACTGACACAGGTGAAGTAAGGCAGACTGCTCAGTAATCTAAAGTTGAAAACAGATACCTGAATATTTTTTTATTCTCTTTGTTAAATACGAAAATATTGAATTTTTTTTTAGTCGCTGTTTGCTTGCTTCAAATTCTGAAGGTTATTTACATTTCTTTAATGTTTGGTTAACTTGTATTTTAAACTGTATGAATAGCTTTGCTAGCTCTGCTAACAGATTTTCCCAGGGACTAAAAATCAGGTTTTTGTGATGCTGCTCCAAAATCTTCATTTGTTGTCCTTATGCTACCTTGTAATTATTAATCTATTTGTTTGCTTGGATACATTGTCCTATTTGAAGACCCATTTATGCACAAGTTTCAACTCCTGACCAATTCCTCATCATAATGCTGCCACGGTTTTCATTGTTTTTCTACCAAGTAGTAGCAATGACAAAAGCATTTAACAGATTGTAATGAATTTCAGTTATTGATGTTTTCTCCACTGTTCCATGAGAGTGTCAGTAAATATCAGTGAATTCAAAAATAGGATTAAATGCAGATACTGTGGGCAGTTTAAGGAGATAAATTACACTTTTTTTAAATGGCTGGCATCTTGAAGAAGCCCATTTCAAATGGGAATGTTTTTCAAGAACAATATTTGTGTTTGAAAGTGATTAAAATTTAAAAAATGAGGAATAAATAGGGTTTTTTTAATCATAATTTTATTGTTGTCTCAATAGTACCACAAACTATTGCCATAAAATTCTGAGTTCATGTGGCTTCCTGTTTGCTGAGTTGCCTTTCAGCTCATGTTGGCACAGGACTTTCTTTAATGTTGATAATGACAATCAATTCTTATACTGTTTATACTTGCATGTATAAATTATTCCTCAAAAATAATAAGGCAAACTTCTTCTAGGCTGATTTCTTTAGATTTTCCTATGATGTTACACGAGGAATCGATGTGTTTGAGGTGTTCACATCCTCAAATGAGCCTTCATTTAATTCAAACATTTCAAATGAACCTATCAGAATCTTCCAAAGCTATGACATCATCATTTGGGCTTTCTTATATTGTTTAAAGAGGTAATCTTAATGTATATAAATCTGATTTTAAAGAAAGCACGATTTTAAAAACTCTTAATGTCTCTTAATTTGGCATTTAGCAAATAGATGTAATTTAATGATCCTAAATGACCTAAAACACGAAATGTTAAGTCTTGACTGATCTCCGACAGTCAGGGAAAATAATGTTATTTGTCTCTTCACACAGTTTATGAACATTTCAACAGTATATTTTCAGCTTATTTTAATCAATTTGACAAGGCAGGTAAGATTTTATTTGCCAACACAACTTATTTCATAAAATCTACATAAATCACAGAATAAATATAAAAACAAGAATACAGTAAAATACACTAGGGAGACACTGTTTCATTCACTGACTACAATACTGACTAAACGAGAAAAATAAAAAAAATATGACTATAAATATCTGTCATGTGCTATTCTAACTTTTATTGCAGTGTCCTCTATTTGTCTGTGAACTGTTTATAGTAACAATATATTTTTTGAATCTCCAAGAAATGCAAGAATCTGAGTCAAATCTTCCCTCTGCTGTTGAAACATTGTGCAGATTATGCCTGTGTTGAACGCCTGGCGGCCTCTAGTGGCTCAGTCGTCGCATTGCATCCATTTAGATGCCGTGTCCTGAGGATACTTCTTCTCCACTATTTGACTCTTTTGGTTCACACGCCAGTGCTGGCTGCCTTTAAACATGTACACATAGCCGTCTGTCCACGTCACGGCAGCATCCGTGTTGCTGGGTACCCCATTAAAGAGATTCCCGATCGGTCTGGGGTACGAACGGAGGTCCGTGGGGCCAAACTCATCCCACGGCCAGTATCCAGAGCCCTAAAATGGAGAGAAACGTAATTATTTGACGCAAAAGAGAATAAATTGATGGAAAGGCGGTTTCTGTTTGGGGCTGAAACGATTAATCGGATTAATAGTGATGAATGGATTATTTAACTGATTGTCAATTAATTTAGTATTGATCGGCTAACTGAAATCTACATGTAACCTGGTTGTATTTCTCTTTTGTTATAATTACACAAAATGTCTTTTTTTGGGGTTATTTGTATTGTTCCTTACCTGACTGAAACACAAAGAAAACTTTGTCATTGTTTTAACTGTGTTACTTTAAGATCGGAAGCCCCTCCTTTTTATTTCTTCTTCTGTGGTATTGTCTTTAAATTGTTGGACCCCCTTGGGCCCTCCTCTTTGTCATGTTGTCCTGCTGAAGAGTGTGTGCTGTTTATTTTTCATTTAAATACATCCAGTTTATTTATAGATCTATTAAGTTCATTTTTGTTATGTACTTTTGTTTTGTTCAGGACTTTGAGTGGGCAGCCTATAACACGGTTGTTTTCTGTATGATGTTCTCGTCAGAATAAATCAAGAAACCATCCTTTGTAAAGACAAACCGTGTCATGGCCTGATTACTCAATAAAAGCAGCACAACGCAGAAAGGATACGGTTACATGCAAATTGACTCCAAAAGAGTCAATTTGCTGAAAGAACAACACCGGCAAGTGCAATTAGGCCAAAACTGTAAAAATAAATAAAATATTTTTTTATTAAAAAGTACTAACTGAGCAAAGAGACATTTTAGCAGTTTGCTCTTTATGTGGCCCAAAATGATAATGAATTTGACACCACTGTTATTGAGAACAGGACTGAAGCGATTAACCGGATTAGTTGTGATTGAAATAATCAACTAATTTAGTAATCAACCACAAACTGGAGCATACAGACACAAAAAGGCCATTTGCTAAAAGACCAACCTTCTTAGACGAGTAAACAAGCCGAAAAATATACAAAAAATAAATACATTTTGCATTTAATATTAAAAAATATACATGCTTGTAAATATGTTCTGCCCAGAACTAGTCAAGTGGCAGAGTTTTGATTTCACCTTGGTACAAATTATGTAAAGCACATTTTGCTATCCAGTTATAAATTAGTAAATCTAAAAATTATCAACAGATCAGCTCTATATTGGTGTGAAGTCAACCAGAAAGGGCTGCACTTTTCTCATGTTGATTGTAAAAGGTTTTTGATAGCTGCAGATCTATCCTTTGCTCCAAATGATGAAGCGTTCACTAAACAAATGGTGTTATTGTATTTTAGGTGATAAAATGTTTATTTTATCATGTAAAAATAATTGAATTATTTGTTTACTTGCATCTTTTAATGTATTTCTGGTATTATGTGGCTGAATGAAAAATGTGCAGAATGTGCCAGTGATTTTATCCGATTAATAGTCACAATAATCAATAGAATAATTGATTATTAGTTGCAGCCCTACTTCTGTTTCTTACTTTCAAAAAGATCAGCTTCTTGTTCTTGGGGAAGTAAAGAGCTGAGTCGATATTTCCAGGAATGTTGGTCAAACGTTTGGGGAATCCTCTATCGAGTTTGAAGCCAGTATACCTCCACACTTTGTCTCCTGAAAAGCAGAAAAACATGTAAAAAAAAAAAAAACACTGAGAGTTTCTTTATTACCAGTAAAATTTGGCCAGTAAAAATAACTGGATCCACCTTTCAGGAAGTAAGATTTGCCAGTCCGCTGAGAATAAACAGCTGCATCGATGCTTCCTGGCAGCTCCTTCCACAGAGCAGAAATCACAGTGGGAGTGTTGTAGCCAGAGCTGGACACCGTCCACACATACTGTCCACTGAACACATATGTCTTACTCGGAGGAACTGAGGAGAAAACAGGAGAAACATTACGTACTTCCTCTTGAAGAAGCAAAGTACGACAACGAATTACGGCCATTGTAGATACAAAAAAAGGAAGAGTAAATGTCCCCCAAAGAACTGAGATTAAACTCAGAAATTTTCTAGAAAAAATTAGAAATTTCTGAGTTTGAAAAGTTTAACATTTCCTTAAAAAAAAAAAAAAGCCCTCCAAAATTCTGAAATGTATTTCATAAATTTTATTGAAATTTCTGAGTTTGAAAAGTCTCAAATTTGTGAGAAAAAAACTCTGAATCTCCTGGGACTAATCCGGGAGATCTCCAAGTTTATTTTTCGCAAATTTTTTACTTTACAAACTCAGAAATTTTCTTCCAGAAAGTTACTGAGATTAATCTCAGAATTTCAGTTTTTTTCTTGCAAATTTCAGACTTTTCAAATTCAGAAAATTTCATGTTTCCCAAGAAAATTTCTGAGTTAATCTCGGAATTTCTAAGCTTTTTCTTGCAAACGTCACGTTTTCCAAACTGATAAATCTCCACGTTTTTTTGTAGAAAATTTCGGAGATTAATTCCAGAATTTCTGAGATTTTAAACTTTTCGAATTCAGAAATTTCCTTGGTTTTCTAGAAAATTTCTGTGATTAATTCCAGATTTTTATTTATTTATTTATTTTTTTTAGCTTTTTCTTGTACATTTTCGGCTTTTCAAACTCTCAAAACTATAATTTTTGATGAAATGATAGCAAAGACAGTAATGTTTTACTTAAGCAAAATATAGAGCTAACTGAGCACCAGAGTCTCTGTACCTAACATAACTGCGTCCAGTTTGGCCTTGCACGGATCTGGGGCAGCGCCTCGTGGCACTGGCTGGTGAGGAATCACAGATGGGGGGCTGTTCTCTGGTTTTCCTGAAAAACAGAAACAGCTGCATGTTATGTGAACTGCTGTTTAAAGAGGAAAGTCATATTTTAGAGGTAAGTAAACTATAAATCTAAATATATTTTTATCACCTTTATTGTTGATGTTTTAAAGCTAAAAGATAATTTTAAAAACAAGAAGTGAGTATCATGTATGACGTCTATAAATTGAGCAGGTTTTAAGATCATACCAACACAAAGGGAATTAATAAAAAGAAAGTATAACTAATAGCGATGGCCTTTTGGGAAGCATTAACTGCAATTTCAGTAAAGAAGTCTATTTGGATATGTAGTCAGATATTTCCGAGTTTGATAAAGACAGTTAATTTCTCTTTCGTCAGATTCAATCATTACCGTACAAAGCTTGGATCCCTTTTATATCATCCGGATGCAGCTTAAAGTCAGCGCGGTATCCGACATAAATGGGTCCCATTAGTGCGCTGTAGTACTGCGAGTGGCCCAGGCCGAGAGCGTGACCGATCTCATGAGCCGCCACAATCCTCAGGTTGGAGCCGGAGCTCTTCCCCTCTGTCCACAGTTCATCTTCGTCAAAGTGCACGATGCCTGACTCGGGAGCATCAGCGTGCGCTAAAACATGACCTGTGGACGAAGAAAGAATGTCATCTAACTCTTTTTCAAATGTCACCTTAAAGGGGACCTGTTATGCAAAACATTTTGCAGATAATTGTACTTCCATTTGTGTCTCGACTGCCTCTAAAAAACACCCAGCTGTTTTTTGGCAAATAATTAATGTCTTTTGGTGTCTGGAAAATTAGCCTTTTCAAAAACCTCTCAAATGTTAAGTCATATTTGATGGGCACTGCACTGTTACCTAGCAACCCCAGCAGAGCCCAGCTTGTTATCTAGCAATCCGAGTGGAGCTGAGTGTTTGGTCAACTGGTTTTACCACTGTATGCACACTACAATGGCTGCTGGAAAACACAAGTGTTTCGTTGTTGACTTACCATTTGCAGGAGGCTCTACTAATGCTTTTCAAAGATGTACTGTTGTATAATTGCCCATTTGTTAGCAGCCATTTTCAAGTGCAGGCATGAATGTTGAGTTAGGGGGCGTGGCCAGCAGCAACTTATTTTGATTTAAAGTGACAAGACGCCCTAAAACAACTCATTCTGAAAGGAGCTCAAAATAGACTGAACTGAGCAGAGTAAAACCTCATTATCTAAAAATGATTTTGTGCAAAAGAAAATATGTAAAGAACATGTTTTGTGTAGCCCATAGACCCATCCTAATCTGTCCAAGGAAGCATAATAGGTCAACAGCAGAAATGTCTACAAACTTGTGAGGTGATCTAATTTTTCTCCCACCTCGTCCATCAAAGGGTACGGGGCACGACTTGTCTTTTGTGTGAAAGGAGATTTTTATATCTGCCCTTCCTTGATGCAGCTCCCTGAACTTTAAAGACGAGACGTCGCTCCAGTACTTGAATGCGGTCTGGATGGCCTGCCGGGTCTTTGCTGCGCCGAGGTCAGGGGTGTAGTTGTAAATGCGATACGTCAGCATCTTCTTCCGCCAGTAACCTGTTCAATAACAACTGTAGTTAATGCTTACACACTTCACCGGTCTGTGAATGTGTTTCACAAAGGAAAGATACCCACCCATGATTCGATATTTGAGAGAATTGTTTGTGAAAGAGTCTTCCAGACCGCAGCGGGGTTGCCTCATCATTTCCAGTGTGGATGAATCCAGGTTTCCAGATTCTTGAAGGTTGGATACTTTCTGAAAGATTCTGACATGAACATTAAACTTAACTCTCATTGATTCAAATGAATAACTAATAATAAATGAGGATGTGAACCTCATTTAGCGTCACCTGAGGGCCTCCTCTATTTTTTCAGGTGGAGGGTTGAGTTGTGTGTTGTCCAATGGGATGTGCAGGTAGCCATACTTCCTTAAATATGCCTAAAAGAAAAAGCAATCAGTTTAACAGCTGGACGCCAAATCAATTTATTGAACCCCCGAGGGAAAGGTTACTGCCACGTTACGATCACAATCTTCACTGTATTTGATTGTGTATGTGATTCCAGTGATGTAAATGATGCAAAGACTGGCAAGTAACAAAACTGAACCACGTTTTTTCTGAAATTACAGCCATAAATCTGGAATGAGGAAATTCCTGCTTGTTTTTGTTTACAAAATCACAAAAAAGCTTAGTGAAATAGATAAGATTCATGAACAGCAACGTTCAATTTAACTATCATGACTAAACCGGTTTAAACTGGTCTTTTTTAGTGCAGTTTTATTGTTGCATTACTGCCCTCTTATGGCCAAGAGTGGTATCGGTGTGTTAATTCACTCAACTAAATTTTGTTCACACAAAACTAAATTATTTCGTATGTTATCTTTACTAGAATTGATTAATTTAACACAAGAAACACATTTTATGTGTTAACTTGAAATTAAATACTTGTATTTCATTTCAATATTCATTTAATATGAATATTAATTCCCTGCTTCACATGTCTGAGGGCAAATTTGCAATTGGATTTTAGTCCAGTTAAACCCAATTGATGAAGTCATGCTAACACTGCGAAAACACAAAACCTTGTCAAGTATTTTTGGTCTAGTTTCTAGTTCAAATATCTTAGTACACTTGAAACAAACAAAAAAAATTCTAAATGTTATGAGCAACATAATCTGCCAGTGGAACTAGTATTTTTAAATATTTAAAATAGTATCCTTAAAATCCATGTTAAGGAATTACTCATTTAAAACAAGTTTCTATGTTGCTGAAAAAATATTGTAAGTTAGTTTTGCCATATTTCAAATTGGTAAAATCATCAGAAAACATGGGACAAATGTTCACTGTTATGCTGGGGATACTAAAGACATAAAAGTCAAAACAGAAACTGATTAGTCAATCTCTTGATCTGGATAGTTTTGCATTGGCCTCCAAGAATAAAGTAAAGAACCTCTGTGTTATTTTTGACCAGATTATGTAATTGAAGTCCCATATTAAACAAGTTTCCATCATTTCCTATTTTAATCTCTGGAATATTGCCTAAATTAGAAATATCTTGTCAAGGAGTGCCGCTGAAAAACTGGTTCATGCATTTGCTACTTCAAACCTGAAGTTTTCTTTACTATCAGGAAGTCCATAAAATGGAGTTAAAGCTTCAGCTGATCCAAAATGCTGCAGCAGGAGTTGAAAAAGAGAGTTCTCCTATTTCAGCTTCCCTTCATTGGCTCCTTGTTAAATCCAGAATATAATTTAAGGTTCTCCTTCTCACCTATAAAGCTCTTAATAATCAAACTCCAGCGTACATCAAAGACATGATTGGTGAATACTTTCATAACAGAGAACTTCACTACTTCTAGAAACTCTAGAAGTTGAATGTAAGGCAGATATTTTAGTTATCAATATGAAATTATCAAAATCAAATTACACAGTAGCAAACCTTGGGATATTGCTGAGATAATGACTCAATGGGATCTGCTGTGTTTCCTTAGATAGAAAAAAAATTTTAAATATCTTTTTAAAATAATGAACTTATCTTATGATAGATGTATTGTTTGATAACTATCAATTGGAATGCATGTAAAGTAATTTTAGTTCAAATTGCCTTGAGATTTATTATGAACTGGTGCTATATAGATAAACTGAAGCACATTGAATTTCCTTTGCCTGCCAGAGAATGGCAGATTGAAAAACCCTCTATGAGATGTTCAAAACTCAGGATATTACTATATAAACTTATTACATTTTAAACTTTTCACAACTTTATTTTTGATCTGTTTCCATTTGGATCTAAAACACAAGCATTATGGAAAAAAATCCAATTCATGTTGAATTTCTGTCATTACAATGACAAAATGGTTACAACTTCAAGGGGTATGAATACTGTGTAATACACAGAATATACTCTACAAACTTTAAAAAAAACTTATTTATCCAATTAATGATGACAATAAAAATCTAATAAACATTTAAATAATTGAGCGTTAAGCTGAGTTTTCATTAATAGCTATTATATTCCCTCTATCTGCAGTAAAACTCCAGCAGCACCCCGTTTTGTTTGTTCTTACCACTGCTTCGGTGAGGTCCTTGCTGCTCAGAGCAATAGATGAAGCTGTTGTCAGCAAAACAAGAAGCACCATTAGCTCCAGTCTGCAGAACATTTTCCACTTTGGATCCTTTCCCATCACAGATGAAAAGAAAAACCGGCTAGAATAAAGTATGTTGATTTTTTTTTAAAAAAACTTAATGCATGTATTAATGCTCTATCTTCCTAGCTGTAGCCACAGTCATCCTCTGTAAATTAGCCCTTTTTACATCTGTGCTGAGGCTGGTTAGTTTGGGCACTCGTTTTTATAGCGAGTATTTGCTCCAGACATGCCTCCTAACCACACAATAAAACCTTGACAAGGAATGTGAAGTGTGGAGTATAGAAAAAAAAGGCATGCTAATTTCAGGCACAAACTGCATGATCAAGTCTTTGCACACCATCATTTTGAGCCCCTTGAAGTGTGCAAAAATAACTCAGGCATGTTGTTTGCTTCAAAAGAAGCAAATTTTGGGATTAGAGCTGTTGAGAAAAGGGGGCTAGCTTCCTGTCAGTAATGAAAGGTGCTGACTGTGTACAGATAAACATTTAAGTATAAAACAAGACATGTTAGCTTGAATCAATGTGAACGTGTGGGAACGAGGAATTGTTTCATATTTGCATGTCTTGCAGCTTCTCCAGCAGAATCTGAGTCTATTTTTTTGTTGCTTCATTGTTTCCAGTTTGTGAAAAAACAAGTGACCACATATTCCCCAGAGGGACAAAAGGAACCGCTTGTTATTTCGCTTCTTAATGTAGGATCACATTCAGGAGAAACCAGAGACGCCTCCAAGTAACCATTGCAACAAATCAGTGACAGAGAACGTCTCGTTTTCAGTCTCATTGAGAAACAATGGCTCATAAAAACTGAGTGGAGAGAAAAAGTCACATCTGTAATCTCCAACCATGCTTTTAAAAAAATGGCTAATATTAACGATAACGCATAACTTAGTCATTCTGTGAAAGGTAAAATATTTTTTTCTATTCCCTTAAGCTTGTTTTTCTACTCCATTAGATTAAGCCAAGTTACAGAAGACTAATGAAAGTGTTATTTGATGTACACCACAAAAACACAAAGTCTTACAAAGTATTTATGCTTTGTTTCCAGTGCAAATATCTTAGTACACTTGACATGAGACAAAACTAACTTAAAAGTAACTTTTCAGTAAGATAAACAAGCTGGTTTTAAGGAAACAATTCTTGAATATAGATTAATAAAGTACTACTTTCACTTTTAGATTATTTCACTAAATGTGTTATAAAATGTGTGACATAACCTACAACAATATTAATTCATTATTAACTTAAAACAAGTTCCTATATCTTGCTGAAAAGTTACTTGTTAGTTAGTTTTGTAATATTACAGAGTAATATAATATGTGCACTAGAAACTGTACAAAAAATACTTGTGTTTTTCAGTGTACTTAGAAAACTACAAAAACATGTTGCATGATTGATTACCAACAGCATATGTTAATATATTCTTTAATTTTACAAATCTATGAGGTTTAGTTTATGTCTTATTAGCGGTTATTAATAATCACACTGTTTCAAATTGATTAAAGAAGTTTAATAAATACTCTTCAAAAGTACGACAGGTTTTGTAATCTGTGAACTTTTTTCTTTTTATCTGTTTATTTCAAGCACAACAGAAATATAGTGTGGATCAAAATGAGCAATATGTAACACAGTTATGGAAAATATAACCGAAGCCTCATCTGTAACCAGATACAAGCAGTTGTCCACTAGAAACGATCACCCTTTAGTTTCTCCTGATGTTCGATTGTCTGCAGCTCATATTCTGGTAATGAACTTAATTTTCAATGTATCAAAGTCAAGATGCTTAGAAGGTTATCTACTGCAGGTAAGATACTGACTGCTCTTATTGGAGCTGTCCCTTAAAGTTAACTACAGAAATGGCTGCATTCATATGATGCCTTTCTATTCTTGTTGACCACTCGATGCTTTACAACACAAACCACAACAGCCCCAATGGCACACATATGAATACATCGCTTTTTACTCAATGCACCGTGTACATTTCTGTTCCAATGCTCAGCGACCGCATAAGAAGCAATATCGTGAAGGACAAGATTGGGCCGTTATTTTAATTTTTAATTTCTAAATTGAATTATAATTGCATGCAATAGGATATAAAAACATTGAGTAACCTTTAGCGTTACAGGGATCTCCCTTTTTTTTATCAGGATAAATAAAACATTGGAATAATTTACCAAATACTTCAGGAGGTATAAGCAGACTTTGCATCTGCTACTAGATCTCTCCTGCTGACCTGCAGGATATGAAACAATTTTCTTTTGTTTCACTTTTTTGAGTAAAGTGTTTTGAGTAACAAATTACTCAAAGTGGGCAGAAAGGAAACTAATTACGCCATAAAAAATATGTTAAAATTTTTCACTACCAAAATTCTGACAATTTTCTTGGTTTTAATAAAATTATATGTGTTTAAATTGTAATTGAGCAGATAAAAATGTTTAAAAAATACACAAGAAATTCTATTTAAATTTATTATTATTATTGTTGTTGTTGTTGGTTATTTTGCTGAGCTGACAGGAAAAAAAAACTATTTGCATTCTCATTTTATATCTTTGCTGTTATTTGCACAATCATTTGCACATTCTTTTGTAAATAGGAGTTTGTAAAATCAGGCATATTTTGTAAATTTTTTAAATGATCATGTCGAATAGAAAAAAATAGAAACATTATTCTACTCAGTTGCAAATTTATTTGAAACTTTTTTCAATAACTGCACAGAATTGTTCCTTATGTTGTAACTTTGACCTCACAATACAGTGATTGTTGTTTTTTTTTCTTCATATTTTACCTTTTTGCATGTGATTCCCCCACTGAAAGATAATAAAGGATATATCTACTCTATTCTCAAATGTCAAAAGTTAAATTTGAAGAACTCTCCTCCCAGAGGTTTCCTTTGGAGTCTAAATGTAGACAAAGCAAGCTATTTAAGTTTAAGTTGATTAAAATAGACAATTAAAGGCTTAATTAAAATGTTTGTTTAGGTTAAATTTAATGGAGAATGTGAGCTAAAAAAAAAGTGGCGTTTTATTGAATCTTTTTGAGCAAAATGAGGGCAACGACTGGCTGACCTGACAAGAGCAAAAAATAAAAAAAGTGTTTGGAGAGCAATTCAACAGTGCAATGAAAAGCTCGCAGCCTTCTGGGAATAACTTTTATTGTCTGGATAATGACATGTACATATCAAGGGTTAGTCTGAAAAATATGAAACCAAAGCAGAAATTTCATCTTTAGGAAGAAGCTTGTGCTGAAGGGAAATGCTACATTCTAGCATGAAACCCATTCAGTCTGGTGACGAAGAATTAACTGGTTCAACTTAGTTGTTGCAGCATCGGTGCCAGGAAAGAAAGGTGGAACAATAATTTATGAAACATAACTGCATTTTATGAAAACAAAAACAGAGCTGTGAGCTTAAATTGGTGCAAAAATCATTCAGAAAATCATGTTTTTTGCAATACTTTTCGTAAATAAACTGCAACAACAATATCTGAGAACAGTAGGAGGCAAACAATTAATCGACTTATAGTAGTTCATTAGATTAAAATTAATTCCAATCGATTAGCTAACAACGTTAGCTCAGATCTTCATTTAGTATTTTAGTTTGGCCGCCATCCAGCAGGTGGCGCTGCTGGTCACCCGTAAACGGAGCCGTTGAAACAGAAACAAGTATGGCGGCGGAGCCAAATCAGGACGGAGGAGGAAACGGTCCGAAAAGAGTCCGGCATGGGGCGCAAGATACGTGCATACACCTCTGTTTTGAAATTTAAACACTCGACAAGCTCCCTAAGTTGTTTAAACAGCTGACTCAAGAAACTGTTTAAATATTTGTGGCTTACTTCTTTTGTTAAATTAGCATATTATGAAAAACCTAGTACTTGATCTTACGGAAAAACGGTCGACAGTCTTGATTCAAGAGAAAATTCGTTTTTTTAAGAAAATTGCCCTCATAGATTAAACGTTAGCAGATCGGTAAAATTAATCAATTTTAGATTAACTCATGAATTAATAACTTACCTCCCTAGATAATCTATAAAATTGAGATCCGTCAGGCAAGTTAGTTTTGTACTTGACTTGGAGCATTCACCCCTCCCGTACATGGTAGATAATAATTGTTTTATTGACTTCACAGTCAATTCACTAACTAAAATGGTCCATCATTTAGTCCATATATTGTAATTTTGTGAATAAACGGAATTAGGGATTTAGTCTGTTAATTAAATTGCTAATTAAAGTTTATTAATTAGCTTTTATTGCAATTAAAGCTAATTAAAGTTAACAAAATTAAACACTTGAAAATAGAAAAATTAGTGTCTCAGTTTTTGAACGGCTTCACTGAAATTAATTAAATCTTTGATAACAGAGTAAATGTTTCCAGGCTTTGGTGGTAAAGAATGTCATCTGAAAATTACTATTTCTCATTTTAAAAAAATAATAATTTGCACAAAATATTTGGAGATTGCTTGCTGGATCATTGATCTGCAGTGCCCATGTTAAGAAAGAAAAGAGAACCAAAACTTTTTTCTGTTGAATGTTTTTAATAAGTTTTGACCAACAATTGAGCTCCAAGACAGAAAAATAAAATCTATAAGTCTTTAGCTACACGTGTAATACTCCTCAGTAGGATAGGTTCACTTTTATTCACTTAATTATGGGATTTATTAGCAAAAAGAAAAATACAGCCACACCTTCCTTTCAACATACCCATACAGTTTTCCAGGGTCTCTGTCCTGCTGGCCACAGTAACATCCAGGTTACTTAGAGTCAAACTTACTGAAACAAGAAGACAAATACATAATTTATTTACTGTACTGACTGTGGAGATGTGGCATAAGTGAGACAATGATAAATCATTTCAACATCAAACACTGCAAAAACAGAAACTCCTACCAAGTACTTTTGTCTAGTTTCTAATGCAAATATCTGAAATACGAAAACTAACTTAGAAGTAACTTTTCAGCAAAATATAAGAGCTTGTTTTAAGTCAATATTTCATTAATATTGTTAAAAAGTACTATTTCCACCGGCAGACTATTTTACTTATGGAAAGAATAAGTGAAATAATCTGTTAGTGGAACAAGTGCTTTTTGAAATCAATATTAAAGAATTATTTACCTACAACAAACTCCTATAACTTGTTGAAAATTTACTTTCAAATTTGTTCTGTTTTATTTAAAGTGTTTTAAGAAACTAAACCAAAAAATGTCAGTAAGAGTTTTTTATTTTTGCAGTGTGGCTATTGTTTAAAGCAGAAAGGGGGACGCAAACTAAACCCTCTTTCACAAAGTTTTGTGTTTTTATTTTCTGTGGTTCCAGATGGGATTAAAAATACAAAAATGGAAACAACATAGAAGCACAAAACAAGTCACAATGATCTGTTTAAAAGATAGTTAAAAAGTATATTTTCAGATGGGTCACAAACTAAAACTAAAGAAAACAGGTGTGATGTCTGCCACACAGAAATGCTGTCCTTAGAGCTGCGCTTCCTGCCATCATTTATGATGGATGTCAAATAGGGAAACTGTTTCTGGAAGTTGCAAAGGTCCTTCCCGGTTTGCAATTTGCATGATTAGTCTGACTCTCCCGTTTTTTTCCGGTTCAGGAGTCGCGTTCCAGCTGCTCCAGCTCTTCTCGTAAGGTCTCAGAGCGGCCCAGCTTTTCCAGCTGATCCTTCGTCAGCTGCTTTATTTCCCCCGAGTCCACCTTCTGCTGCAACTCCTCCACCTGCCGCAGCTTCTTTTTCAGGTTTTTGATCTTCTTGGCCTTTTCAGCTCCCGCTGCTGCAGCTGCTGAAGACTCATCTGGTGTTGAAACCGACGTGGTTCCCTGGGTCTTGGTGGCAGATTCGCCTCTCTCTGAGATGGACACGTTCTCCACGGCGCTGCTCACTGCATCCACCTCCGCCTCGCCGTCCTGATCCTGGAGCTGCTGCTGTTTTCGTTTTTCCTTGCGTTTCATGTTGCGTTTCGCCGACTTTGACAGACCGGCCGTCTCGCTGTCCGCACAGCCGGGTATCTTTTGCTGCTGCTGTTTTGGTGGAGCTGCTTCTGATGGGCTCATGCCAGGAGGCAGGTCGGGTTTGCTCTTGAAAAACTTGACGTATTTGTTTTCATACCTGAGAAAAAAAACAAAAAACAATTTATGTAAAGACGGTTGTTTTGACCATCTTTCAGTATGAGCAAATAAGTTAATCCAAACTAGGGCTGACATGACTAATCGGATTGATTATAATGAATCGATTATAAGCCTGGTGGGCCACCAGGCTTTACTTACATCCCCACCAGGCTAAGTGTTGTTTGTTTATTTCTGATTTTTTTAAAAATGTTTGTCTTTTTTAACTTCTTCCAATAACATTGGTGTTTTCAAATTTCTTGTTAAACATTTTTTAACTCAAAAACTATAGTGCACCTACCACAAGGCTTAGCAAGTTTTATGGGGGAAACTGTAATGTCAACTAATTTAGTCATCGATTAATTATTAACTTAAGTATACAGACTTAAACAAGGCCATTTTTTGAAATAGCCAGCCAAAACTGTTAAAAAAAATACACACTTTGCATTTAAAATGAAAATAACCTGTCTGCAAATATGTTTTACCCAGAACTCCTCAAGTAGCATAGCTTTAGCCTCATGTGGTTCAAATGTTGTAAGCACCTATTGCTGACCAATTACTAATAGGTTAATCCAATAAATAATCACCAGATTAATCATATGTTATATTTATATCAAGTCAAGCAGAAAGGGCTGAGATTTTCACATGCTTATGTTAGCTTTAGCTGCAGATTCATCCTTTGCTACAAATGATCAAGAGTGCACTAATGGGAAGCTGTTATTGAATTTTAAGCAATAAAAATGTATTTTCCTATTTAAAAAAATTAATTGAATAAATGTTTATTTGCCTCTTTTAATGCATTTCTAATATTGTATTTAAAAAAGGACAAAGTGGTTAAATGAAAAATCTGTAGAATGTGTCATTTTTTTGTCTTTTAATCCAAACTACTTCGAAAATCATAAACGAGATCAGATCAATCATCAGATTAGATGTCTAGTAACTCTACAAAAAAAACATCTCCTCTAAAAGTTTGGATAAAAGAAGCACAGGGCTAAATGGCATTGTGAAAATATAAAACAGTCAATTCCTTTCATGAGGCCAAACTTACACAAAATTTCAAGGAAAAGCCTGTTGTTTATAGCAGGTCTCTGAGCCGCATCCTGCCTCATTCCTCATTCATAAACTGAGTAATTCTGGAGCTGAGACACTGTCTGGCATCGGCTCACGTGTAAGAAAACCAGCTTATAATTACTGTGTGCGTGTAAAGCAGAGAGAGGGAGGACTTCCACTTACACGGGGACCTCCTCCTGGGGGACATAACCATCCTTCACCCGTCTCGGCTTCCTCCATGTCCCATCGGGTCGCTGAGTTGCAGCTATGTATTTCCCTGAGGGAAAAAAAGGATTTAAAGAAGGCTTTGGTTGGCCCTCTAGTGGTGCTGTAAAAGTATTATCTCATTATTTTTATTGGTCTGTGAAAAAGTATTTGTTCAGATCAAACTCTACTTAATATCCCAAGTAAATGTAGAATAAAATATATACTTAGAACATTTTGTCTTGTTTGAAAGCTTTTGAACCTTTTCCATCATTTTATCCAAAATTTAAAAAAAACTTTGATCTTTTATTAACTTACCCTATGAATTATTATTGTATTTATTAAGGGAAAAGCCTATCCAAACCACTTCTACTTATGAAATCATGTATTAAGTGAGTAAAGGCACTTTTTGGAAAGACCTGTTCTGATTCCTTTCAGACTAGTGCTTAAACCGGATTAAGCGTGATAAATCAATTCTTGAAATAATCCTCTACTAATTTAAAAATCAAGTTATCGCTGAGTATACAGACTCATTTTCAACAACATTTTCAGAGCAGCGATTAAGCCTAAACGGTTTCCATGAACCACTTGTAGTTCACAGTCTGACCACCAGGCGGTACCAAAGTAATTCTAATAGCATCCTTAGAGCCACAATATTAACCAACAAGCTATTCATACACCCTCTTGGCTGTATTCACAATGAAACAGGTATAAAGCTAACAAGCTTCATTAGTCTGTCGTGTTATTAAAAAGAATAAGGGGTTAATAGAATTGAACTTAAATAAAATCTAATAAAGTAAGAAAATATCGTTTCAATTGAAATATAATCCTTCACGATAGCGGGGGGGTTGTACACCGGATGCTAACTTAGGCTAGCAGGCTGCAAAATCGGCTTCCATGTACGTTATAAGCTCATCATTACATAAAGTTTCACTGTGAGTGGGTATATGTATTCCTGGTAAGAGGAGGTTTACTATTCACAGTAATGTTTACATGTGTAAATTACACAGAGCGATAGCAAAAAGCTAACTAGCTCTGCAGATAGCGTGTTAGCTAGCAGGCTAAGCTAACATTAAAACCCAATATGCGAGTTAAATGCATTGATTGAAATCGAAAACTCTGAGCAGTGCAGATAGAAAACACATGTCCACGAGAGACTGTGGGTATGCTCAATGAAACTGATTTCAGTTGAACAAATGTCTACCACATGCAACAGCCTTACCAGATTCATCTGTCACATAGGGGGTTGCCATTTTGATGTAATACGCTTCTCCGCTTTCCTCAGTCGGGCTTTCAGAACCTTTTAATTTATCCTCCAGAACTTCTCTTCACTCGGCTCGATCCCGCGCTGCAGCAGCTCGGCTACCGCTGTTTTAACATTTCCCTGAAAGTTGTTATTTCAGTCGATGTGAGAGCGGTCATGGCAACTGCAACAAACATGTACTAAAAGCTCAGGCGGGCGGTGCAAGGTCACGAACCAAGCGAACCCTATTCTTCGGCTTCGGAAATGACGACGTGGACGGTGTGGTTGCCAGATTTGGACTCTCAAACCCGTTGTTAAGGAAAAAACAACAGTGTTAAAACATATGACAACTTACAAGAGAACTTGCATTTATTAAAGTTAATTCTTTACACATCGGTATAATTATTGGGCTTTTGTGTTGTTGCAAAATTTAGCAACCGAAAATGTTATCGATGAACGTTTTCATAGTAAGTAGCATTATTAAAATCATTCTTACTAGCTTTCAAATAATTTAGATTTTTTTTTTAGATTGTTATGATGCGTAACCGTGGCAACAGCATATTGTTTTTACAGGCTGGGAGCAGCTAATTAGCATATTAAAAGCTCAAATAATACCTGAACGTCAACACCAAATTAGAGAGCAGTTGAAAAGGAAGGTTCATTGATGCAGAGCAGGACCAAAGAACAGAGGAAGAAGGAAATAAAAACAACTTCTTCTTTACACAGAGATCCAGGACATGTTATTGTAAAATATCTCCACACCAGAATTTGAGCTGTTGGTTTGTAATGACTGTCATGGAACTGTCATACAACAGTCTTCAGTCAGAGGCCTCTTCATATTCATTGCAACTCTGACTGCTACCCACAGTATCACCATCAAAAAGTATTTGAAGACATTTAGATGATTTGTTGTAACATTTAATTCCCCCGTTGGGATAATTTGGATTTTATATAATTGGATCAATTGTATTTTATATTTCTGTATATGAATTGGACCCGCTTGCTTTGTAAATTTGCAATTTTAAAATTCAATTTTTTCTTTTTTTCTTTGAAAGGCGCATTATAGACAAACTTAATTACTTAGTAGAGTTGACTTGTTACATGTACTCAGTTCAAATACCTTAGTAATTTCATTATGAAGTATAGGTACTCTTACTTGAGTAAAATTTCCAGATTCTCTACCCACTGTGAATAACTTTACTGAATGCAGAACAAACTTGTTTTAACCAAAAATTCTCCAGAAACAGACACACACCTGCAGTTTTTGTGAGTCTCACAAGCTTTATATTGAAAGAAATTGCTTGGGAATAACGTTTTTTTTTATCTGATTTTGTTATTTATATTAACTCTTTTCATTCTGGTCTTTAAAATACCAACATTTCCACATAGCTTGATATTTTTGGTCCAATATAATTTTTAAATATTCAATTATTGATGTTTTGACCATTTACTCAGTACTTTTACCAAATACTTTTTTTTACTCTTAGTCCAGTCATTTCTTGTACGGCTACTTTTTTTTTTTTACTTTTACTTGAGTAAAAATATGTTCAGGTAGTGCTACTTTTACTTAGTACAATACACACCTCCGCCACTCCTCAGAGTATTAAAAGGGGGTTGTCCGCCTCCAACCTGGCAACCGCGAAGCTTCGCTGAAGGAAAATATTGGCCACAGCAGCAGACTGCTTGGCTTTACAGACGGCTGGCTGCTGTGGGAACTGCAGTAAGTTCTTTCCAGAAGCTACCGTCCACTTCGCTGCCAACACCAGGTACGTGTTTAGTATCTTTGAGGACTTAACATAGTTTGCTTCTTTATTTAACTAAAGCAGGCAGATACTTAGCTTAGCAGCTGCGACTCTCTCTCTGTCTCTTTTTTTTTTGTAACGGCAGAATTGATTATCTCACTGGTCGTTAGCCTTTCAGCACAGACTGCTAGCTGCGAGCTAATATTAGCTAATGCTCTGTGGAAAGGTGAAATAAATCATTTCTATCGAGTGCTGCGAGTTGCAGTCAGTGGTTGTTTGTCCTGGAAAGCTAACAGTGGGATAAATTACCAGTCGATGATATTGAGTTTCACCGAGCTAGTCATAAAACGTTAGGTAATATTTGCAGGCTAACGGTAACCTACGGACTTTAGTGATGAGGGGGCGCTGGAATAAAGGCACCCTGTAGTTGTCCAAGTTAAATCCGTCAAATTCAGGTAAAAATCAAACAAAAACTTCAGTGTGGGGGGGAAATTATAGAGGCTGCGGGGCGCATAGTTGGTGAAAACTGGGTGATTTCACACCTCCCAGCAGACAGGCTGTGTGGTTGGGAGATAGTCAGTCTTTGTCGCGAAGCTGCTTCCACAAAAGATGATTTCTGTTAGAAAAGCGACGCCGTCTGGATACGTTTCACGGCAGATAGGCTAGAAAAACATATGGACGTTTGAATACGGAGGAAGAGTTTTAATAAAAACATTGCTTTGAATGTTTGGAGCTGCAGAATAAGATGAATTGTTCTTTACAAGCTTTACAATTCCTATTTTTTATCGACTTGATTGATTACCTACCTGGACTGGACCCATCAGATAAATTAATTTGAATAGTTAATAACTCTCTGCAATGTAGAGTAGTTCTGGTTTATGTTGTGTAATCTCTCAGACTTGACTGAAGAAGTGATTTCCTTTTATTTTCAGATGCACTGATCAGGCCTTACAACCTCTTTTTGATTTTTCTAAGATCTGAACAGCTGATTCTAATATTAACCAGATTTTTCTTTCTAAAAACTGTAACAAATTAGAAGGAAAACATGCAGTAGTTCTGAATACTATAGAAAATGTAGGAAATTTAAATAACTACCCCCATTTATGCACAAAAATGCAAACCCTTAACAGTTATCTGGTCATTAATTAAAATGTACATTCTGTTTTTTTTTTTTTACGTGTTTATAGATTTAATGCAACTGATAAATTAGGAAAAAACAATCTGAATTTTTCCAAATCATATAAAGGGAAAATATTCCAGTTCTTATTTCCAGCTCAGTGTATTTCTTGCAGTTTTTGGTGCTGCTTGAGTTTATTCAATCAAAAATATTCATATTTTTTAAATGTATATTTTTAACCAATTTTGAAAGCTTATGAGTGTCCATTTAAATTGGATTTAAAAGATTTAAATATATAATTGTCTATTGCCAAAGTCCTAGAAAATTACCAATTGGAGTTGCCAATAAAGACAAAATTCCTCCTATCATAAAGGTGACAGGTGCTCGTTTAAAATGGGGGCGAAAACAGTCAGCCAATATAGGTTTATTTTATTTTTTTAAATAAAAATGGAAAATTTTTTTATAGCAAACAATATATGATTTTAAATGTCAATTATTTTTCTTTTTGAGAATTTCATCTAAATTCGCAATGTTAATATATATATATATATATATATATATATATATATATATATATATATATATATATATTAAAATAAATAGCATCAGGAATGTAAGGATTTATGCATCATTGGGTTGGTTCAAACTCGCATTATCATAATTTATAGATTTGTTGGTGGAGAAATGTAATTGTTATTTTATTGTCGAATAAATCAGCCAACAAACTCTGAAGTCTGATTTATGTGAGGGTGTAGTTAAGTTTCATTTATATAGTTTTACAGTTTCCTCCATGCAGACGATACCTGCCAGTTACTCATAAAAAACATATAAAAAAATGTCAACATTATATCCAGAACTGGCTCAAACTGCAACAGATTGCTTTGTGTTGCTGCAACATATAAACAACGTTTTCATGCAAATGATCTCATTGGTTTTTAAACAGTTTTTATTTCCTCAAATCTGCATATCACTCACTCTTAAAGCCTTTTGTTTAATTTGTTTTTGTTTAATTTGAATGCTTCCTTTTTTCTTTTTTTTAAACACACGAGTGAACCCGGTTTGCTTGAATATTCGAACACCATCCCTCTTGATAAACAGGATGCATCCTAGTGCTGGCATGAGCGGCGGCTGCTGCGTCGTTTGTTGTTTGTGCTTACGTGGGTCTGACGTCTGAAGGTGTGGTGGAACTGGGGCCGTGACATGCCAGGTCCTCGTGAAGAAGGTGTTGGTTTGTTCCGACCAGTTTCCTTTTCAAGAGAAAAAGAAACCTAAAGAGGGGAAACGGCTGGCCTGCAAACTGGTTCCAGATTTCCAGATGTCTGGTGAGAGCGTCGGAAAGGCCAGGATGGACATTAAGTTAAAAAGTGGAAAATAATCTACTTCCTTTTCTGTCTTTTTATCCCATCAAAATTAAATAACACTTTATGAGTTTCTGGTCTGTCCTAATCTAACCAGCTGTTTCACTTATTGTGAAACAGAGTTGTAAAAAGGTCCAAAGGTCAAAAAGCATTTTTCTTTTTTTTCGTTTAGGTAGCAGTCCTCTTGATTAGACATTTCTGAACTCCTGGAGCTGGTTTATTACATTTTTTGATAATCTGTTAATTTCCCAGATGCGTTAAACGGATCAAACATCCGGGACTTTAAAGGTGAGGGTTCTGACCCGATGGGTCATCTTTGTTATCATGAATCCTGCAGTGAACAAGGGGGGAAAAAATCCTTCAAGGATTTGATTCTACTGACTCTTCTCTTGAAATGAAATGCAGCGGTTCTGCCAAGGACGTTATTAAGGACAGACTTTCTCAAGACAGACAATAATTCATTGAAATCTGGTTTTCATTTATGCAGCATTGCCAGAGGAAATGGATTTCTATTTATTTTTTTAAGTCGCATTTAGTTTGCAGATCCTAAAGAAGTGGTTATTTCTGCTGCATTTATATTTTTGTGTTTATCAGATAACCTTCTTTTCTTGAATCTTTTTCTTTCCAACAGGTCGGATCAAGTCGACTGCTGGAAGGGAAAATCTGTCTTTGCCCAAGTGGAGACGGTCTGGATGTGAACCTTGTTCTTCCACTTCGCCTGCCAGTTAGAAACCTTATTTGGGATCTCCTTTTATCAAGAGCTGCCCTCAGTCTGAACACTAGGATAAATATTATACTGAAAGGATAAAATTTCGGTTTTACTCTGATTCTTCTGCATGACGACGATGGCGAAGAAAAACAGTCTGAAGGGTACGTACCGGCGTTTGTCTTGTAAATGTCTTTCTGGTGAAACTTTAACTTTCGAGCTCAGCAGTTCGGTTGTGTTTGTGAATTTCCTTGGAGTCAAATGATGCAGCTGCGCTCCTTTCGGAGAATCTCAGCTTTGAGTGTTTACACCGACATCAACGTGTTTTCATCGCATGAGAAAGACGGCTTGACTGCGACTCAGCAGTTTCCATCTTTTAATGGTCGTAGATTAACTTTGGACTTTGCTTGTCAGCCTTAATTCTCTGCTCGCATCTTCATAGGATTTGTTTTCTTCCACTCACCGTTTTGTGGGTTTTTTAAACTGATACTGCAGACCTCGAAGTTGGTCTTCTCTAGCTCCATTTATGTATTTCTTTGAGTAATTTGAGTCAGACTCTGATTCCAAACCAATCATGCACAAAAGCGCTGAAGTGCTTGCTGCTTGTGCTGCTAGCTCAAGTGTTTGTGCTTAAATGCCTCAACAAAAAGTTCTTCAACCTCCACAGTTCAAAGAGGTTTGCATCCTTATTTTACGGAAATTGTATGCACATATGTGAGCACATAAAAACAAACAGATTTTCCAAATAATCTGCAGCTCTGATGCGATTAGGATTCATGTGTAATATGTTTTTTTCAGGATATCTCTGCAAAGATAGCTGGGGCTTCTTTTGTTTTGCAAATGATGTTCTTCTGTGGTTTGCAAATGTGGGTCAAGGCCTGGACTGATTGCATTGTTTTTCTTTTCTTCTTTATAGATACATCTGGTGTGGTGTTTGATACTCGCTCAAAAATGGTCATGTCCCAGGGAGGAATGACGGAGAAGATGAAGGACAAGGTAAGGCGCAAATAAGTTAATTTAGTAAATCTATTCAATATGTGAAACCTTAAGTGTTCATAAAACTAAGGCTTACGGCTGATTTATGAGACAATTTAAATTATAATCATTTTATTTATTTATGTCTGCACACTCAGACACTCCACAGGAATCAAGAAAATTACAAACAGAACACCAAGTACATCAAGAAAATATGTCAACCCAAAGCACATTTAACAAAAAACAAAGTAAAATAGTATTGTATAAGTTTGACCAAAAGGGTTTTTAAATACACAAACTATGTTCTCCATAATTATAGAAGTCTGTGTACTAGGAGAGTAAACCATAAAAGAATTATGGTGCATCGTAGTATATGAATAGAAAGTTGAGTGGAAGGAAAACGTATGGTTGCCTCATGCTGCCTTGAGAGATAGGATTGTGAAGCGAAGTCCATCCCAACATCATTTTCTGGTAAATAAACCAACAAAACAAAATGCAATAAATCAATCAAAACACACATAGAAACTAAACCGTTGTACTCTATAAAAAATATTAGTAACTTATTTATAAATGTTCTTAACTGATCAGCAAACTCGTCTGACCTCAACATTTTAGTGAATCTGTAAAGTTTTGTCTAAGGCTGCATGACACATTTTATCAAAATCTGTCATTGCATTTGCGTAATTGGACTGATTTGGTGAACTATTTAGCAAGATGTTATATTTTAGTCATCATGCAACTTGACATGAATTCTGCATGTCAAGTTTTATTTTTTCAGATATGAAAACCTTTTTATCAACTACTTTAAATCCTTGAAGATAATTACACCAGAATAAATATAAGAGTAATGTGTGTGTGTGTGTGTGTGTGTGGGGTTTTTTTTTTTATGTTTTAATTGTGATATTTTTGTTTGGAATAGGGATTTCTTGAATTGGGCTATTTTTTTAATACCACTTGTATCTGAGCCTGTGTCAAAATTTATAGATGTAAAAAAAGATGAATCAATTAAGTATTGACTTTTTTAACTTCTATTTTTTATTTGGGGTTTATATACGATTCATATTTGAAGGAACTGGATTTTTGTTTTTCAGCTGTTGCTCATAATAATTAAACTTGGAAGCTTTTTCTTTAAAATACCTCTGAGTGAAACGAGTCTTTTTAAATAAGTTTCTCTTCTTAAATTAAGTTACTCATATAAATTGACTTCTAATGTGTCGAGATGCACCTGTATTTGTGGTTAAATACACTTGAAAGTTCTCAGACCTGCACATGCCGAGTCATGTTTGCATTTAGTTTCGCTCTGTACTTTTTTCCTGCTACAGTTGGCTATAAATGTTGCAAAAAAAAGCAACATGATCTTTTTTTAAATAAGAGCTGCCGCACCCGTCATCTGGGAATATTTTTGAGTTATTCAACATCCAGATATCCAGGATATTCAGCTTGAGATATAAAAGTTTGCCGGTTGGAGCTACAGCTAATGGATTCAGTGATGTTGGGCTTCTTTTATGGACAGGAAGAAAACTTTTAGTTTGCTCTGCTAGTAAGTGTTTTTATTTTCTCAATGTGTAGCGTTTCAGGAAGTTGGACAAATATAGTCGATGCAAATGACGTACACAAATACGTCCAATATTTTAAATTTGTCCTTCGCTGCGAGCATGTAGTGCAAGTTGATAAACGGGTGAACTGTGAGTGAATGAAATATTTATTCATTTTGCTGTAAAACCTGAGCAGCGGGACTCAAGGTGTGTTTTTCTTTCATCACAGATCAGTGCTGTGAGGGCAGTTGTCCCCAACAAAAGCAACAATGAGATCGTGCTGGTGCTGCAGCACTTTGAGAACTGCGTCGACAAGGCTGTGCAGGCGTTCCTGGAAGGTATGAGGATGTTGCTGCTGATCTCAGAGTTCACATTACTAAAGGATCGTCACATAAGTGGCTTTACTTTGTTTTCAAACTTCAAGCAAACCCGCCTGCATGTTTTCGCCTCCTTCCCCCCCCCCCCCCCTCTCTTACGAACAGACTTCTGTTGCCAGCTTGTGCTGACACGTTGCCCTAATGCCTGTGAGCTGAAGCAGCCCATTTCTCTGCTTTCATCAGGCGTACCATGCTTTGAATTCAGCTGTTGAGCGTCATTTGCATGCCTTCAGTTTCACAGGGTTAAATTTAGAAACAGGGTTGTCCTGAACGAACGTCACGCTGCTTTGTTCCTTCCTGGCATCCATTAAAATTCTCAGGGCGTTTGTATTTTAAGGCGGTATTACAAGACTTTGAAGCTCTGACGTGCAACTGAATCAACTAGTTGTGACCTTGGTGTTCTGCTTTTTTTTTTTTTTTCTCCATAGGGAGTGCAGCCGAAATCCTGAAAGAGTGGAATGTGACCAGCAAAAAGAAGGTGAGAGTAATAAAGCATGCAATTAAAATTCCTCTGAGTCAGCATGTTCATCTATCTCACAGATGCTAGTTTACATTTCTAAAGTTACATTTCAACTTACTTGTAAAATGCACTTGATTACAGATTTCTCTCTACTTCTTGCTTCGATTAGATCACAAGTTTCATATGAATTCCTTGAAAGTGTCTGATATTCAAACTGCAGAGTTTTGATAAAATGCAATCTACAGGGTGTTCGCGCTTCCTTAAAAAGTCTTGAATTCATGCAGTTAAAATGAAGGCGTTCAGCTGTCTTAAATTCATGTTTTAAGTAAGTTGGTCTTATATTTTGTCTTGACAGAACTATTTACTCTTCTTTGTATTTTTTTTTTCTTGCGGGATTTTCTGTCTGGCAAAAGTTTAAGTTGCATTCAAACATCTTTATTGCATTTTTGAGACGGTAAATCACTGCTAATGTATCTTAGCTAGCTTGTTTAGCATCTATCGTGCAAATTTATCACCAATTTATACATTTCTGTGGAGATGTACTGTAAGTCTTAATTTTTATTCATAATCATTCATTTAAAAGTTTTAAATTTGAGGTGGTAAAACCTGCAGAAGCCCTGAATCTAACGTTTGATTAAAAGCCCAAATTTCAAAACCGTTATTTATAGTCGAAACCAAATATTTTCATACACCTAATAAAAACAAATTTCTATTGTTTCTATTGACCATATTACTGCACAAATTGGAATTAAGAAAATAAACTTGCTTAATGGAAACATGGTAATTACAAAAACTCACCTTTTTGATAAGTTTTCGCGATATGATGAGTTGGTTTTTCGGCCGTGTAGAAATTTGTGTATTTCACAAACCTGCAATGGAAACACTTTTTAGCACAAGAGTCGTGTGATCAACAATCGGACGTTACTACTGCTGGAAAAGACAAAGGAGTCGACGGGAAGTGGATGATGGTGACTTAAGCTGACTTATCGCGTGAACAGACTTATTCATGTGATTTTTTTTATTTTTAAATTGTTTCTTATTTAATAATAACACAGCAATTGTGAAATAGTTTTTATGACATTAGAAGAATATTGACAAAGTTTTGCGCACATTTGTAATGGAAACACAGCTGACGTCTGAAGTTAAAACAGACTAAACTGCTCTTGGTCTGGATGAGTTGGAATTACCAAACCTATATTATGTGAGAGATAAAACTTTGTTGAATTTATTTTATCCCTGCTCTAGAATACTATCACAATATTAACATGTATCGTATAATGGTGAATCAAAACCGGCTTCTTGAGCTCATTTGTATTGTTTTTATCTCCAATGAGGTGCTGGGAAAGTTTGAAAATTTACCTTGAAAGTGCTTGAATGTTACTGTGGGGAAAAGTGCACAAACCCAACATTTAGAGTTGGATTAAAGGTGTGTGACGTGACTATTTTCATTTCCAGCCCAAGAAGAAAAAGAAGCCCAAGCCTCAGCCTGAGGTTTCCTCAGAGGCGCCTCAGCCGGAGGCGGCGTCGCCCGACGAGAGCAAGGATGATGAGATGAACGGCTTCCACGCCAACGGGTCGGTAATGGACGGAGAGTCTCTGGATTCGCTGAGCGAGCAGCTGGACTCTGCCTCCCTGGATGCAGCCGAGCTGGACTCTGAACCCGCTACACCTGAAACACCGGGTAAGAACGGCTTGTTGTTTTCCTCTAAGATCTGATGGGGGGGGGGGAATAAAAAATCAAAGAATTGGTTGATATGAAGGGAAAATTTTAACTTGTATCGAACGAAAACCACTTGATGTTCAAGGTTGAGGCTGCTGATCTTTCAGCTAAAAACCATGACTAGAGCTAAGTGATGTGATTTGTTTATATATTTATTACATTTTCTGTTTTTGAAGATTTAATATTTGGAAAATGTGGGATTTTATTTCCCCTCAGTAATCCACTCCTTGGGTTTCCATAGCTCAGAGAATCACAATGTCTTTTTGTTTTACAGCTTCTATTTATTTCAACTGACAGAAGGAATGACTATAATAAAAACCTTTTTTTTAACATATTTTCTGTCATTTGTTTATTTTTTGTATTAAGGAAATAAGTAAGAGTGGAAAAATCAATAAAAATTAGAATTTTGGATAAATTCACAGATTTTATTTTTAAACTATATTGCCCAGTCCTAACAGTGAACCGAAACTTATTTCTCAATAATAAAACAAAAATCTTTAATTGAATTAACTTATCATGTTGTAGTTGAAAATGTGTTTTTATTATATTTAGGAAAACTTTTTCTAGCTGCATTTTTTATTTTTTTTTATTTTGAGTGTTTATTTCCTTAAATTAAAAATGTACAATAATTAAAGTTACCACACAGTATTTTTCTTTTGCCAGCCATTTTTTAAATTCAAAAACACCCAGTACTTAAACAGGACTAAAAACAGAAGTTGTTTTTAAGTTCTCCGTTTTTTGCTTCATTCAAATATTGCATGTTTCTATTTAATTCTGAGCAGGTAAAAAGATGGTAAATGACAATAAAATGTAGCATTTTATATCGCAACATTATGGCTCCCAAGTACTTTCTACTTGCTGTACTTGAAACAAATGGTTTATATGTGTTAATTTTGACAATTGGGTTGTTTTTTTTAATCATACTTAAAGCAAAATCTTAATGCTAAGGATTAATTTCCTAAATTGTGCTTAAATCACAATTTATGATGCACTTGCTGAGCGTTTAAAAATTTTTTTTGTTAACTAAAAGCTTAGTTTGTATCACGGCATGATTTTCTCACTCTGAAGACGTGTTGAACTTCTGTATCTGAAGCTGGCCGCTCACCCACACAACGCAGTAACAGACTTCACCCACATTTCAGCAGAAACGAGTTTTTGAAAGACATAAAGCGCAACAGAAACTACAACGAACATCTAAAGGATTTAACGATCAGTGTGTCTTCTCACAGGTGTCGAGGCAGAAAGTAACGTTAGCGCTCCAAGTCCTGCTCCCCAGCAGGGAAGAAGGAATCACCACCAAGTTTCCAGAGGCAACAAGCCTCGGCACAGGACGGGCTCAAACCTTCATCCCTCCTCATCCTCGTTAGCAGCCACCTTTGATGAGCAGGGATCATCAGGAGGGAAAAAGATGGGTAAGTAACTTAAAATAGAGACGCACCGATCAGATATTAATATCTGTATCGGTCTCAGTATTGAAAAAAGTTCTAGATTCGTATCATGACGATGTGCCCCATCCATAAGGGCAGATCTATTCAGTCGAGCTCTATCAGGGTTTCCCCCAGTGCTCATGGCGCTGCAGCAGTTATCCAACAACACGCTGTATTTTTGATTTAAAAAAATGTTTAAAGTTGACAAGAAATTTTAAAATATCATTTGATAGTTATGCATTTTTGGAAGACTGGAAGATTAACACCTAAACACAAACTATAAAGTCTTAAAAAAGGCAATCATTAAAACAACCTAATAAATTAACAAGGCTAAGTCTGGTGGGGGCACAAGTAAAGCCTGGTGGCCCGCCAGGCTTACTGTACCCAGAGGGAAACCCTGGCTGGGCTTTGTGCTCTGAGCTACGTCATGCTTTGAGTTCATAATTGCACTTTCTGAACCATTTCGAAGGTTTCTTGCAGTTTATGTTTACTTTTAACTAAGATAGTCAACTTGTTGTTTTAGTCAGGTTGAATTATTTTATTTTTTATTCAATATTGGCCATATCCTAATTACACTGACTGAACAGATTAAAGCTGTGTTGTTTTGACCAAACTTGTGAATCTATTGGTGTATTTAAGGTGCTGTACAGGTGCCGAGTTATCAAATAAATGTATATTTCCCTTTTGAAGGACAATAAAGGCTGTTTTTATTCTATTCTAATTCAGTACATTTATGTCTGGTTACTTAAAAAAGAAGTTTTTAGTCAGTTCAGCGTTGTTTTTCTGCATTGGATCGGTTTCAGCCGATACTAAACCTCAGATATCGGTAACAAAAGTGAAAAACATGAATCTGTGCATGCTTAACTTAAATTAAATTAATCTACCCTCTAGTTAAAGTTATCCTAAGTCGGAGAACAGCAGCGGTTCCTCAGATGTTTAAAATTAATCTGTTTCTCCTCCTCAGCTCCCAACATCGACCGCTCGGTGAAAGACCTGCAGAGATGCACCGTCTCCCTGACGCGCTACAGGATGGTGGTGAAGGAGGAGATGGACTCCTCCATCAAGAGGATGAAACTGACGTTTGCTGAACTCCAGAGCTGGTACGTGGGCTTCCTGTGAAACCTTCACATCTGCTTTCTGATCCTGCTGAAAAAGAAAGTCCTCTTACTGAGGGTTTTAATGGCGTCGGAGATGGAAGTGATTCAGAAGAGAGCCCAGCTGGCTCTGAATTACAGCCATCTGAAAAATACATCAAGATTGAGCTCCTGCAAAGTTTAATCATTTGGATTTATTCTGCTGGTGCTCAATGACTGAGTATGTAAAAACAATTTTAGCTGAAAACAAGTTTATTTCCTCAGATCATAGGAGGGTGGATTGATTTGGGATAGTTAAGAGGAGTGCAATAAATTTCAGTCTGACTTTTTTTAAAGAGCAATTTTGTTTACAGCGACATCATAATTTATTTTTATGGTTTTGGTTGTAAGTAGGGCTGCAACTAACGATTATTAATTGATTATTGTATCAATCATTCTGTCACAAATGGTCACATTCTGTGGATTTTTTAATTTAACCAATTAAGCCTTTTTGTACAATATAAAAAATCTAAAACGTATCTTAATTATAGTTTGTAGTAAATTTGAGTACAGCTCTCTTTTTTCATGTTATTACACTAAGTTTCACTTTTATTACATTAAGTCAACAAAACATCTTCTGTTGAGTAGTTCTGGATAATTGTGACATCTGAGACAGGAAGGTGGCAAAAACACTTGGTTCACAAAAACAATGTCTCCTTTTTGTTTTTGTTTTTTTGTTTGTTCCTGTCTGAGTTGGTACCTGTGATGATGTCAGCAAACTGATTAGAACAACAAACTGATCACAGATTCCAGACTGGAAAACAATCCTATGAGAGTCTAAACATGACTGTACCTATTGCTATGATGCGTCGCCCTGCAGTGTTTTCCAATGTTTCCAATGCAGTAAAATACTTTTAGTTTTTGTTTTCCCACTTTGGTGATTTCTATGACTAGTTTAGACCTTTTTATACAACTAAAAAAAAGGGATATTGTTGAAAAGTGAATTTATTTCACTTGTTCAGTTAAAAAAATTAAATTAATAATTGTAGATCAGGACTGCAACAAACAATTTTAGCAATCAATTATTCTATCGATTTAATCTAAAGTTAAATCAGGCCAAACTTCTCGTTTTAGGTCAGTTAGAATTATCAAAATAATTTTTATTTGCAACAATAGTGAGATTAATTAATTAATAATTCCTAGTGTCACAATAAATCAGTTAATTACATCATAAATTTAAACTATTTCAATTTCCATTTCTTGTTTCTCTCTTTCTCCCAAAGACGGGATGAGAAAATTATTCTCTGCATTAATCTCGACTGGCTCCTCTTTTGAAGGAGAGTTTAGTTTAGAGACTTCTGTTTCACTTTTATTTGTAGTTTTGTGTATTTTGTTTTATTTATTTTGGGTATTTGGAATATCTTCCAGTTAAAGTGCTAAATATTCATTAGAAATAAAAGTTTAGAAATCTTTGCGTTATTATGCCATTACTGCTATATTACTTGAAACTGGTCTCAAAACAACAATATTATAATTTATTGCAGTAACTTCTGGGACAATTTATCATCCAGAAAAATATTATTGTGACAGGCCCAGCCTTAATGGATGCATAAATGTTTTCTAAAACAAACCTAAATGATCTAAAATTTTAAAGGTGCAATGATTTATATCCTCCCTTAATTAGAGGGTAGTAATCTACCTTGTCTTTAGACAAATTTAAAAACTTTAGACAGTTTTTAAATAGTGGCAGCATTCCTGCTCCAAACTGTTTTGCTATTATAATTGAGAAAAGTTGTGTGTTTTCCAGTGAGTTACTCGTTGTCGTCTTGTTTTCTTTTCAGCTTAATGGACAGAGAAGTGACTCTTTTGGCAGAGATGGACAAAGTGAAAGCTGAGGCCAGTAAGTGCTGCGTTTTTAAGTGTTTTTATGCTGCGCTCCGCTCGTCACTGATGACCAGAGCTGCTGGTATTCTTCCATCATATGATCACCTGACTGAAAGCCCTGAAGAATCTGACCCAAATCATTCCCAGAAGGAGTAACGGAGATTGTTGTGGAACAGCAAGTCCCAGTTTCCTGAAAAGTGCAGCGGTGCCCTGAGGGTGCTGATCTACCTGCAGCGTCCTCCTGTGTGTTTGTGTGTGTAACATGACAGAGCAGGGCTTCATATTTGTATAAGTAGGCCATTCTCTCTTCCGCTGTCCTCTCGGTGTGGAGTTTTGTCTGTTTGAGGCCTGGAAACGCTGAATAGTGTCAGGTGTCGAGGGAGACTCAATGCTGCCTTTGTGCAAGGTGTTCAGTGAATTGAGTGGAAACTTGAGTTCCTCCTCAACAGAGCCAAAGTGGTTTCTTGAAAATTTACCCCTTAATGTTGCGCTGTGTTTGTGTTATAAAAATGTTTATTCTGATGGGATATTATTACTTTTTTTTTTAAATCAATGCCTCACTATCTGGTTACAGAAAGCAGCAGAAAAGGTGAAGTTCATTCTTTAAAATCATCTATAATCTGTATTTTGCTAAAATGAATAATATCCTACAAGCTCTCTGGAAAAACAAATATTTTTCCCAAATCAGGACAAAATAAATGCTTTATTCCATTTATGCTGCTGCCTTTTTATGCACATATTTATTCCTGCATACATCTTTCTGTTCAGTCATTCCTCCGTCTTTTTCTCTCCTGGCCCTACATTCAGCTTGCATTTCTGTATTTATAGAAATTAGGAAATTATCTAGAAAAAATTGGGCATTCTAAAGAGGAGTTCTATTTTGACATTGGAAATACGCTATGGCTCTCTGCTGTCTGCTTTAATATATAAACCCTTCTGTCAAGAGTGATTAAAACATGTCCTGTTTCTTCGCTAACACCAAATGGTGGCTGTAACATTAAAATACAAGAAGAAATGTGTTTTAAGTTGCTGCGCTTGAAGAAATGTTAAGATTTGAGCAACTTTTAACCAATCGCGATCCATAACTGCTGCTGCTTTGTAGGTTGTTGCTGTTCTGCAGCAGTCAGTACCTGCCACTAGGGGGCCACAGAGTGAAAACCGGTGAATGCCAGCCAGGGTTAATTTAATTCACATGGGTGTGAAGACTGTAGAAAACCTTCTGCAGCTCCCATTTCTGAGAAAATTCCTGCAGGATCTGAAAATGCATCAGTTTGAAGTGCAGAGCTGAAGACCGGTCGGGTCGCTGGCTGCCCTTTATCCATTTACAAAACAGGGATGTAAGCAGCAGGAAAAGGCACCAGAGTTAATAAAATGTTTTTTTATATGGATACCTGGCTCCTTCTCTCACCAAGAGAAGAAATCACTGCAAAAACACAAAATCTTACCAAGTATTTCTGTCTAGTTTTAATGCAAATATCCTAGTCCACGTGAAATAAGACAAAACTATTTTACAAGCAACTCTTCAGCAAAATATAAGAGCTTGAAATAAGTTAATAATTCCTTTATATTAATAAAAGAAGTTACTAGTTCCACTGGAAGATTATTCCAGCTTTAACAAGACATGTTTCTCATGTTAAGTGAAAGAATTTGCCAGTGAAGCTATTTATCAAAATGAAGGTATTATTGACTTAGAACAAGCTTGTATTTTCTGCTGAAAACTTACTTGTAATTTTGTATGCTTTAAGACAAAAACTAAGATACTTCTAGTAGAAACTGGACCAAAAATACTTGGTAAGGTTTTGTGTTTTTGCAGTGAAGGGAGCATTTCTTCCTTATTGCTTTGTGTTAGAAACCTCACAGGACTCGGAGGTTCATTTGAATTTATACTTTGATATTTTTTTGTTTTCTGCAGGAAAGAGACGTTACTCCAACATTTTTAATACTGGGCACCTCTTTGAAATTTGCTATAATGCAAATATTTGCAGCCTGTAGTTGTTTCTGTAAGACAAGTTGCCGGTGTAATCTGTGAAACCATTTATCTGATATCTAAACTGATCCAATCCTATAATTAAACCTGTTTTCTCTCTCTGAGTTTCTGTTTTTTGTGTTGCAGTGATGATTCTGGACACTCGGCAGAAGAGAGCGGAGGAGCTAAAGCGGCTGACGGACCGGTCCGGTTCCATGTCTGAGGAGCAGCTGACTGAGCTACGCGCCGACATCAAGGTGCTGCTAGACTTTCACTCTGCTTTATTTAAATTAACTTTTGTTTTATGGGATAACGCAAGATAAACAAAAGTCTTTAACATTCTGGCTTGAAATAAGCAGAGAATTTTATCTTTTTTTTTTTCAGCATTTTGTGAGTGAACGTAAATACGACGAGGACCTTGGGAAAGCTTTAAGATTTACATTTGACCTTGAGCCACTGAAGACGAGCATCTCTAGGTTTGGATCAGGTACAGCACTTTAGTTCCTTTATTATTCTCTTTATTCATGTTAAAATATGGACGAAAGTCCAGTTTTATCTTTCTTATCCACATGTAGACACTTTTAATTTTGCTCTGTTTAATAGTTGAGACGGCAGGCGTTTTGGAAACGATCAGATATTTATCGGAATTAGAACGACATCTGGACGTGGCATAAATCGGATTTATTTTATTTATTTGTTTTTGGGTGAAAACATTGTAATCACGCCATTCGCTACATGTTTTCCCCTCTTTCTTCACCCAGTTTCCTGTCTGTTTACTGTTCAGTTAATTAAGGCAACTAATGCCAAAATCAGTCGCAGTAGACGCTCACACCTGTCTGATCATGATGCTAAACTTCAATACATTGGACTTATTGACAGAGAGCGACAGAGAAAATGTGTTTATAGCAACTGATGATGAGGAAATTTTAAAGTACAATCTTAAAAATCAAATGATTTCTTATCGTCTTGCTGCTTCTTCACACATACGCCGGCTAAAATCCTCTGAGATTTGGTCGGCTGACAAACACTCAGCTTTATCTTGAGCAAAACGTTCATTTATTTTTAACCTACAAAGACTTTGCTGGTTCTTGAAACCCTTAATTCTCAAAGAATAACTGTTTGTGGTTAAATTAAGCTTTTTAAATCTCCAAAAGTCAGTTTTGTTAATGAGGCAGGAATCGTGTTTTACTGTTTCTGACTCAATGTGTTTCTTCTAGTGTACCATCCACGTACGGGCTACTCGGACCGTTCCCGCTGCAGCTCCACATCCTCCTCTGTCGCCAGCCCAGTCCAAACGGAGACCCCTCCTCCCACCCAGACCCAAACCGCCCCTGCTGAAAACCGCCCGCCTCCAGTCAAACAGGTGAGAAAGAAATAAACTCATTTATCATCTTTACCACATTTGTACTTCTAAAACATCTCATTTCCAGAGCAAAAAAGTGGTACATAATTATTAAATGGACAGAAAGTACTTCTGAAATCTGTGGCCTAATCAAAGTCCAGATCTAAATGAAAAAAATCTAATCAAATTTTTTTGTATAGCGCCTTTCAGCAACAAGGCATTTCAAAGTGCTTTACATCATAAAAACACTAAATTACAAAGTCATAGAAGACACAGTCAACAACATTTTGCACATCAGATTATTGATTCATAATTAGGTTTCAAAATCAACTCTAAACAGGTGGGTTTTAGTCGAGATTTAAAGGGAGTCAGTGTTTCAGCTGTTTTACAGTTTTCTGGAAGTTTGTTCCAGATTTGTGGTGCATAGATGCTAAATTCTGCTTCTCCTCGTTTGGTTCTGGTTCTGGGGATGCAGAGCAGAACCGGAAGACCTGAGAGGTCTGGAAGGTTGATACAACAACAGCAGATCTTTAATGTATTGTGGTGCTGAGCCGTTCAGTGATTTATAAACTAACAGTATTTTAAAATCTATTCTTTGAGCTACAGGGAGCCAGTGGAGGGACTTTAAAACTGGTGTTATGTGCTCTATCTTCCTGGTTTTAGTGAGAACTCGAGCAGCAGCAGCATTCTGGATCAGCTGCAGCTGTTTGTTTGATTTGTTGGACAGACCTGTGAAGATGCTGTTGCAATAATCAATACGACTGAAGATGAATGCATGGATGAGTTTCTCTAGATCTGGCTGAGACATTAGTCCTTTAATCCTGGAAATGTTCTTCAGGTGACAGAAGGCCGACTTTGTAACTGTCGGCCTTCTATCCAATTAGAAAAGTGTAAAGATTTGAAAATTTGACTGTAACTGCAGCGAAAGAGTCAGTTGATTTGAGTGTTGAATGCAAATAAACGCAACAATTTTCAGATGTTTATTTGTAACAATTAAATAGTGCAGTCAGTCGACTAAAATTATCAGATTATTCACTCTCTGGCGTTGGGGTTATTCACTCTACTAATGTAAATATGCACATTTTCAAAATGTTTTAAAAAATATTTTATTGTCTCAAACCAAACATCTCAGTTTTCCAGGTTTTTACGTTCAGGATATATTTAAAATTTATTTTGTTTAATGTTAATTATAAACACGTTGTGCCTCAGGAGAAGGATAAGTTATCATTGCAATATCTCCTGCCTTGATTTTGTGAAAACTTTTGTTTTGGTAAAACTAAACTGTTATCCAAACTCAGGTTGTCTTGTATAGTGAAATTTCTGCTTGGCACACCACTTCGACTCTCCTCGCTCATCTTTTCACTCACATTTGTGACTCTGCATTGTTGACCGCAGTACAAGACCGTGTATCGCGCTGCTCTGAACCAAGTAACCCTCTTCGTGCGAAAGGAATTTTTTCTTTCTTTTCGTGTGGAAGGATTAATTGCACTAGGTAATGCAATTAATCTGTTATGTAATATTATCCCATTAAACAATTTAGATTAATTGGTTGTGTCAATGTTGAGAGCCCTACAAATAAATTAAATGATTAATTTATGTCTATTTTTAATGAATTCCCACTTTGTTATTCCATCACAAAAATTCCAAAAAAAAACAGTAAACATTTTGGATGTTCTTTATGCTTCCATTTGGGTCTCAACTGCTACTAAAAACAACTTAAGCACTTGAGATAGAAAAACAAAACAAACACTCAGCTGTTTTTTAACAATCACTTCATGTTTTTTGGTGTCTGGAAAACTAGTTGCTTTACAAACATCCTGGTTAGTCACATTCAATGGCCACTGTGTTACTTAGCAAACCAAACAGAGCTCCAGCATGTTTGGTCAGCTGGTTTTACCACTGTATGTGCTGTACAATGGCTGCTGAAAAAGAAAAGTGTTTTGTTGTTGACTTAACATTCAGAAACCAATTGCTGCATTCTGGTTGGTTGTGCAGGAGCCTCTACTAATGCTTTTAAAAGATGTATGGTTGTATAATTGCGCCTCTGTTTGCAGCCATTTTTTTTCATGTGAGTGTAAATGTTGAGTAGGGGGCGTGACCACCAGCAGCTAATTTAAAGTGACAGGAGGCCCTAAAAACAACTCAAAAAAATTATTCTGTTTAAAAAAAAAAAAAAAAGTAATTAAATTGCTTTTTATTGACTACAAGACCGATCCTAACCTGTTCAAGGAAGCATAATAGTTCACCTTTAACTTTCACATCTTGTCATGTTACAGGCACAAACTTTAAGAATTTTAAAAACTCAATTTATTCACTTTTCTGTGTTAATTTTGTCCTCAGATTTTCCAGGGAAACAGGCGAACCTTCCAGGGACCCGGCTACCACTCGGACGGCCAGCGGTACAACGGCAGCTCCCACCATGACAGGAATGCCGGGCGCGGGAGCCACCGTTACCAGGGCGACGCCGGCTCCTCCGGCCCGTCCTCGCAGCAGCCCCACAGCTCCAGGGGCCCCTCCCACCCCCCCCACAACCCGGACCGGCCCGCCCACAACGGGCTGCCCCAGCGGCTCCCTCGAACGCACTGCCCTTGACACCGGAAACCGTCTCACTCAATCAGACCCATCCACTACCGCCCTTCCACCCCCAAAGCGCCCCATTACCCCTCCACCCCGATGCCCTTCAATGAAGAATAGTATACAAGTTTACATATTTCAGTCAGTTGAGCTGTAGTGCCGCCGCTCTGCAACACTCTGTTCATTCTTTGAACTTGAAAAGCTCTGACTGTCTCTTTTCTCGTTTCTTTTCTCTCGGTTTCCGTGACACTTTCTATCTTTAGCCTCTGCTGCTGTGGCTCTCCGTCGTTTGTCATTACCGAGACTCTCGCGATTTACCTGCAACAATCCGTGCACTATTGAAGTTGAACTCTTAGTACTTTCCTTTTTTTTTTTTTTGCGCCGTCAGCTCTCTGATTTGAATTTTTTTGGGTTTTGTTTTTTTGTCTCCAAGAACCATTTCAATGCCTTCGCTTTTTGGGGGGGTAAAAAAAGTGTGGAAGTGAAAAAGTAGTTGCAGCTTCGACGAGGCTTTCCGACATGCAATCAACACTACAGACGTCTGTCGTCTGTCTTCGCTAGGTGGAAACAAGACATATCAAACTGTAAATCAGAGCTTAATGTTCGGACACAAAAGGAGTAGTTTAACTTTTATAAGAAAAAATAATGATGATAAAAGAGAGGCTCTCGCTCCATTTCTCTCTGCTGGATCGCTTTGTTTGCTCTCCATGTCTGTAGGGAGTCGAGACTATTCCTGTTAATTTCGCCTGAAGCGGGATCCATTATTTTCTGACTGAGAGCTCATTAACTTTCTTTTTTCTTTCTTTTTGTAAACTATTAATGAAGGAGGCTTTGGTGTACACATGCTATTTCATAATCCAGAGCATTTATTCAGCTGGATGTTTTCCTGCACGCCCAGTTCCTTGCTTTATTCAGTTTTTCTTTTTATCCACACGAGTGGCATAATAATGTCCTGCTTGCCTTTAGTCGCAGACTTCACATTTGCCTTTCTGCAAACACAGATGTCTCTGCCCGAACCTGGGTTTCAGGATTTGTATTTTTGTTTTTTATTTTCTTATTGTCCGGCTGCAGAAGTAAAGTTCTCATAGGATGATCGAACGCTTCGGGCGGGTGTTGATTTCATCTTTCCGCGGCTGCTAAGGAGTTGCTTCAAGCAGCTTTTTGGGGTTAAATTTTTGTCTTTGTGTCCAGTTTGAGAACAAAACACTGGTGAATACCTCATAGCCGATCCTCTGTCACGACCTGTTTTCTCAAGAGACAGCCGACTCCCTGGTGATTCCTCACCACTTACGTTGATGTAGTTATGTACATAGAGCGAGCTGCAGAGCCGTAGTGGGAAACCAGTGGTGTTACTTTATTGCTTCATCTCGTTATCATGTCGTCTTCCTTCAAGCGGGACAGGAAAAATTCATCTTTAAGCTCCTTTTCTTTCCTAATTTTTCTTTTTACTTTTTAGTTTTTTTGGAGTTTAAGGTAAAAACAAGATTTACTTTACAAGTTAAATTAGTGATTATTGTGGAGAAAATAGTGATGGGGATGAATAAATGGTGATTAGGCTTGACTGAAAGTAGTTTTTTTGTTGTTTTTTGGGAGAATGATTGTTGGCTTTCTCATAAGATTTTAGAGCATATATGATGGTATTGTGAGCAGCCAGCTAGTTTATGATAATGTAGCCAACTAGAGGCTTCTGGATGTGATCCACAGATGCTCAGACGTTGCCGTTTGTGCTGAAATTGTTTCGATTTAGAACTTAAAACTTGCCGTATTTATCCGTCAGAGTGGATGCAGCTTTAATAGTAACTCTGAACAGACTTAAAAATCATGAAAATTACCGCAAAAGTAGGGAGATACTTTTGTTTTGTTTTTGCATGGAGTGAAAAAACTCATCCAGGTTTCTTTTTTTTTTTAATCACAAAAGATGCATATTTACTGAAGTTGTATCAAGTGCTACAACCTTCCTCACCCGCTCCTCATCAGCTCTTTGCCTGAGAACGGGCCGCACTGTGTACTGAATCAAACTGCAGGACACATCGAACACAAATCCTCTGATAACCTGTGAGAAACGCTGGATTCTCTCTCTCATCCACATGTTGCGTTTTACATTCCAGGCTCCAGAAACGTTTGGGGCTTTTGCTACAAATATGACAAAAAATAAAAAATCTAAAGCAGATAAATTTAACTCATTTTATTTTTTTTACTTCTTCCTCCTACCCTGCTTTAGTTCTGACTCTTTCCTGTACATACATGTATGTAGCTATATGATTATCTGCTCACACCTGGGCATTTTGTATGTGATATTCATACTAGGCATATTTGAAGTCAAACACATCAGTTTTATTCATTCTTTCAACTGTAAACTCAAGTGCCTTTTCTTGTCCCTTCCTCTCCCTCTGACATTTTGTCCTTCACCACAGTACGGACCAAAGACATCGACCGTCCCCGACAGTCCAGCCCCGTCTCTCTCCCTCTCACTGAATGGCACACTTTTCATTTACTACAAATAAAATTGTTTGCAATACCAAATGTGTATCCTGGAGTTTTGTATTCGACAAAATGGCAAGACAAAACAAGCAAGGGTGACCTTTGTAAGTATAAAAGAAAACCCTCAAATGAGTAATTTATTAAGAGGTAAAAACCTTAGTTGTCGTTTTCTTGGACACATTGAATCAGATATAAGGGGAGATGGGGAAATAGTACTGTATATATATATATATATTTTACCATGTGAATAAAGATGCAGAATAAATTCAAAGTTTAAATCAGTCAGTTCTTGTTTTTAAAGGTCATTTTTTGTAACCTTACAATTTGTTTTTTTTATTAGATTACGTCAAAAATTCACTATTAGTAAATTTTAATCTCACTAGACTAGAGCGATGCTAAAAAAAAATGCAAATAACGTCAAAGTATTATGAGAGTATTTATATTACCGGAGGTACAAATAATACGAAAATAAAGTCGTTACATTAACAGAGGAGTCATTATTTCAACTTCATTTATTCTCCACTCATTATTAGGCCCGAGCAGCGACAGCCTATTGTTTTCATACTGTTTATTTCGAGTTTATTCTCGTAATATTACATCTCGTAATTTTCATTTTCTTAGCGTGGCTTAATACTCCGTCGTAAAACTGGGCCATCAGAATATAAAATGTACTTTTTTCATTTTAAATACCTAAAAATTTAAATGTTTCCGTCCGAAATATGTTTGTTTGCGCTAAAGTAGAGAAGCTCGTTATGAAAGATGAGCAATACCACATCCAGCCAGCAGATGGCGGTATTGTACAGAAGAACTAGATGTGAAGCTGGAGCAGCAAGTCCGCCAACTTCCTGCAAAATCAGGATTTCCCAACCAAAATGTCAGGCGTCTCCACTGAGTAATTGGGGCCTGCCATGCAAAGCAATGGCAGGAACCTATTGCTATTCTCCCAAGAAAAGTTTCTTTATTATTATTATTCTTTATTTTTCATCCGTAACCGTTAATGCGGCTCATACCGCTGCGTGCACACCTACAAAAGAGGTATCAAAACGTGCAGAAAATTCACGCCATTCCAGCTATTACTTTTGGTGGGATTCGGGATTAACATGGCGACATAATTCGCAAAAAACTACGAAAAAAACCCCATTATAACTCAATGGGAAAAATCCTAGAAATACCCTATTTTTGAGGATTTGCTGTGTCGTCACAAATTCACCTAGAAATGCCATTCAAATTTCATTTTGTAGATACGTCTGTGATCTCTTCGAAAGTGAAGACGGCTCGTCGATACCAGTTATGGTTTGTCCACAATTTGCCTCTAAGCGACCCAAAGTTTCTCATTTTTGCTCATATTAGAGTGACAGCCGACCTCGGTTCATATCTGGGCACAACATTTCTTTCTCTCATCACTGTAAATGCTCTGAGTGAGGTACAGATATGAATCTCGGGACTATCGCAGAAGACACATTGAACTGTCATACGCTTAAAACGCTTTTCGAATATGTATTACGGTTCCCGAACAAGAAGGATTTGTTTCCAATGCTTTTTTTCAGTAAAGTGTGTTTGCTCAAACACACTTGTGTGTTTGAGAGCTCACAGCTCAGAGCTCACACCTGCTGAGACCATTATTTGCCATAGCAACGGAACTCAAGAGGCTATTGGCTGCTGGTTAGGACTACGAATACGCATCGTTGTAGTTCTATCTATCCTCAGTTGAAACAGATCAGGACTGAGAACTGGCCTTTACAACTACTTGCTGCTTTGGGCTGTATATAACTGATTTAACTCAGTAACTGTTACACATGGGATTAGTTTTACACTTTAAAATTAAGCATATTGAAAATTTCACAATAAAAGCCCTGAATATTTTTACATGACGTAATTGCTCTTTTTTGGCTTTATTTGACTTTTTCATCCAAAGCACTGTTACACATGGTATTAGTTTGGCCCTTTAAAATGAAGCTTAACAAAAATTTCAAAATAAAAGCCTTGAATATTTTTACATCAGCTACTTGTGTTTTGAGCATTATATAACTATTTTAACCGAAGGACTATTACGCATGGGATTAGTTTGGCCCTTTGAAATGAAGCATCCTGCAAATTTCAAAATAAAAGCCTTGAATATTTTTACATGACGTAATTGCTCTTTTTGGCTTTATTTGACTTTTTCATCCAAAGCACTGTTACACATGGTATTAGTTTGGCCCTTTGAAATGAATATTAACAAAAATTTCAAAATTAAAGCCTTGAATATTTTTACATCATGTAATTGCTCTTTTTGGCTTTATTTGACTTTTTCATCCAAAGCACTGTTACACGTGGTATTAGTTTGGCCCTTTGAAATGAAGCTTAACAAAAGTTTCAAAATAAAAGCCTTGAATATTTTTACATGACGTAATTGCTCTTTTTGGCTTTATTTGACTTTTTCATCCAAAGCACTCTTACACGTGGTATTAGTTCAGAACTTTAAAATGAAGCATACTGAAAATTTCAAAATAAAAGCCTTGAATATTTTACATGAAGTAATTGCTCTTTTTGGCCGTATATGACTTTTTCATCCAAAGCAATGTTACACATGGGATTAGTTCGGAACTTTAAAATGGAGCATAATAATAATTTCAAAATAAAAGCCTTGAATATTTTTACATCAGGTAATTGCTGTTTTTGGCTTTATTTGACGTTTTCATCCAAAGCACTGTTACACATGGGATTACTTTGGAACTTTGAAATGAAGCATACTGAAAATTTCAAAATAAAAGCCTTGAATATTTTTACATCAGGTAATTGCTGTTTTTGGCTTTATATGACTTTTTCATCCAAAGCACTGTTACACATGGGATTAGTTTGGAACTTTAAAATGGAGCATAATAATAATTTCAAAATAAAAGCCTTGAATATTTTTACATCAGGTAATTGCTCTTTTTGGCTTTATTTGACTTTTTCATCCAAAGCACTGTTACACGTGGTATTAGTTTGGCCCTTTGAAATGAAGCATTCTGAAAATTTCAAAATAAAAGCCTTGAATAATTTTACATGACGTAATTGCTCTTTTTGGCTTTATTTGACTTTTTCATCCAAAGCACTGTTACACGTGGTATTAGTTTGGCCCTTTGAAATGAAGCATACTGAAAATTTCAAAATAAAAGCCTTGAATATTTTTACATCAGCTACTTGTGTTTTGAGCATTATATAACTATTTTAACCCAAGGACTATTACGCATGGGATTAGTTTGGCCCTTTGAAATGAAGGTTAACAAAACTTCCAAAATAAAAGCCTTGACAACATTTTAAATCGTACCGAACGGTGCACGTCCGCCTCGCTTAACGTTCTTGCGGTTCTCCGCGTGCCACTGATCACGTCGCGGCGTCCTTTGGCGTCGACGCCGATTTGTGGCGCGACGACGCCGGGCCCATGCCCGACGGGCGCGCCTTGGCAGGCCCCGGCTAAATTTCTTCCGAAATTTTCTAGTTGAAGTTTGTTGGGAAAAAATACTTTTTAATTATAGTAACGCCTGAAATCACCTTTATAGGCTTAAACAGATCTTTGTTCAGAGTTTATTTTGACTCTTTTTCTTTGACAATTTTGGCTTTAAAGTTGCAGTATATAATTTTTTTTTACATATTTGTTAAAACTGTAAATGTCATGAAATTATAGTTTTAGAAAATGTTTTAAAAAATTGAGAAACGTTCACCTTGCTATAGGTGAAATAATCTAGTGCTTTTTTTTTTTTTTTTTTAAAGGTTTTTATTGGCTCTAGTGGCCTTTATTTGATAGTTAACTGACAGGAAAGTGGGTAATGAGAGAAGGGGGAAGACATACGGCAAAGGTCACCAGGCCGGGAATCGAACCTGCGACAGCCACGTCGAGGACCAAGGCCTCCTTATGTGGGTTGTGCTTAACCCCTGCGCCACCACAGCACATCCCAATAATCTAGTGCTTTTTAAAATCAATATTAAGGGATTATTGACTTAAGCCCCTATATCTCGCTGAAAAGTTATGTAAGTTAGTTTTGTCTTATTTCTAGTGATATTTGCACTAAAATCTAGACAAAAAAACATGGTAAAAAAATACTACTAGGAATATATTTTTTTTAACTTAACACTTTTATTTTGAAATACAAAACATAAAAGAGTGAAACTGTTTGGTCACTGATTCAATAATGAAGCTTCTCCAGTTGAAATGAACTGTACAAACATTCAATATTGCTCAACATAATGCAAAAAGAAATAAGTATAAAACGAGTGGATTGGTGACAGCGGATCCAGTGTGGTGTAAGGTCAGAGGTCAGATCACAGCCCCATCACTGAGGGAAACACAGCAGCACCTGTTGAAGGTAGCAGACACTCAGTTCAGAGAATTTTCTTTTAAACTGCTCATTTCTCTCTGGTGCCGTTTTGTTCTACCTTGACCGTCTCCAGTATCCGAATCTGGGACTTTCCAGTCCAGCTGGCGGCCTTTTTCGTAGAGTCCCTTCAGGACCTTCCTTACTTCGTCGCTCCCACCTCCGCGGCTGAGCTCCAGGTACTTCCTGTAGAGCTGCAGGGCGGTGCGTGCGTCCTCTATGCTGTCGTGGGTTTCCCCCTGGATGTTGAGATCTAGCGGCACAACAAAGACAACAATCTGGAATGAGCGGTTCTCACAATTCCCACTTCAGCATTATTCATTTCCAGTTCGGATATTCCAGAAGTGCAGGAGCGTGAGATGAGACGGTGGCTGAGATGAAGGAGCCGGTGCAATTCACTGGAAAAAATAAAATCTTTTTTTGGTCTATTATATATAGTGCACTTATCTACAGAAGAGGATAAAGCCCACTGAAGAAAATAATTCAGTTTTTTTTCTCAGAATTCTGACTTTTTAATCTCGGAATTTTGACTTAATCTCAGTTTCCTTTTTAATCTCATAATTTTGACTTTTTAATCAGAATTTTGACTTTTTAATCCAAAAATTTTGACTTTAATCTCATAATTTTTACTTTAGTCTCAGTTTCCTCTTTTCAGATTTTGATTTTTTAATCTAAGAATTTTGAATTTAATTTGACGTTTCTGATTTTAATCTCAGAATTCAGATTTTTCCTCAGAATTTCCACTTCTTTCTCAGGGTTCCGACTTTAATCTCAGAATTCTGACTTTTTTTTCTCTCAGATTTTGACTTTAAGCTGAATTTTAATTCTGTGTCAACCTATGTGTAAATCGAAATAAATATCCAAACATTCAACAATGTTGTTAGTATATAAACATAATCACAGCATTAAATATAAAACCACGCAGATCTTTATGTTTTCCTTCGACATGAAACCATTTTCTTCAGGCAGTTTTCAACATGGCAGTCGGATAATTTAGTATCAGATTATATATGGATGTTAAGATTTATGTCTGTCACTTCGGCTCTGTGGCGTTTATAAATGCTGGATCATCTCACCTAAATAATACCAAGCGAGGAATCTTAAAGAAATCATTCTCTTCCGGGGCAAATGGAAAAGGTAGACCGTGTCGATAACTTGATCCTTGGGGACCTTAAAGACACCAAATATTCAGAGTTTACATAATAAAAGGTTTTAACATTACATTACTGAATCTGACTCAGGTGGAAGTAACTAAATTCCTCAACCTACCAGGAGATTAATGACCCGAAAGTCTTTCTGCAAACCATGGCCGACGAAGCGAACGCCGGTGTCGATGAGGAAGCGAAGCTTTAGGTATGTGGACTTCAGTGTGGTCAAATGTTTGGAGGAAATTTTAGCATCCAGATCTCCTGGTTTGATGCCGGAGTACTGCGTCAAATAGTCGACCACCTAAAAGAAAAAACTACACCTTAAAACTAGATTCTCCATGTTTTCTGTTCAACAATTGAATGTAATAAGCATAGAAAAAAAGAAGGTGCTGCAGTTTACTTAATGCAGGAAGTAGTTTTGAACTCAGCAGCTTAATGCAGTTAGTTGATGCATTTACAGACCAAATGATATGGGAATTTTCAGTTTTGATGCATGTAATTGACAAGAAATATTAATATTTTATTTCAGTGATGGACCGGACCAAAGCAACATAGTGCAGCACATTACTGGAAAAATATTTAAAGTGCAGACACAAGCATAAAAATAGAAATGTTCAATCCTCAGGCCATAAATTTATGATTTTCATATTTCCCATTAGCCACTTGAATTTCAGGATGACGGCCATTTTTCAAGATGGCCGCCAAAACTGAGGACATTGCTGATTGCAAGTTTTACACCAGTCACCAACTGGAAGTAGATTAAGAAGTGTGAGACAGTCGTCTCAATGGTTAGCTTTAGCTTTTGCTAATTGTTTATGTGTTTAGCAGTGTGGCATTAGCTTTTGCTAATATTATGTGTTCAGTGGATTAGCATTAGCTTCTGCTAAGACTTTTGTGTTTAGCTGTTTGGCTTTAGGTTTCACTAATGTTTTTGTGTTTATCAGTTTAGCATTAGTAAAGCTAAGATTCATGATTAGCTGATTAGTGGTTGGTGAACCTAATTCTTTTGGTTAGCTGTGCCCAAAATAGCTGCCGTCGACTTTAGTGCTAACATATATTCTCCATTTTCTCCATTTTGAAAAATGTCCAGAAAAAGGAAGCACGAGATAAAGAAAGAATATATATACGATTTCTATGTTTTGAAATATGCAGGCTATTATTTAACACCAAACACAATCATCTAACAAGGTGTTTTCCATGACAACTGTGGTGGCCATCTTGAAAAATAAAAAGTGGATATAATTTCTATGGGGTCAGCTCTGTATGTTTTGACAACACAGTGATAAATATTGGCACATTTAGAACAAATTTTCATTGAAGACAATGGCGGCCATCTTGAATTTGTCATAGGCTAATACTTTCTTTTCCCCACATAGCAAGGAACTGGGAACATCTGTACCAAGTTAGGTTCTTGTAAAATATTTTGCTGAAATATTCAGTTGTCTGCCGCACTAATAGGAAACATATAAATGAAGGAATCAGGGTGTTGTTCACCTGCTCCTGAGTGGAGATGTAATCGTCGATGAAGGGGACCCCCTCATTGGGCCCCTGGCCCCTCACACAGGTGATCCTGGCTACGGACATCTGACTGGGTTTGATGGTGGACTTGGTGCCGTCACTCCGCAGCTCTGCCTCTTCCTGCAGACAAAGTCAGATCATTCAGTTCATTTTATGATGCTATATTCTAGTATTTTTCTCTAAAGAAGAAAATATTAGAGGATAATGTTTACTGTTATGATAAGGATTAGAAAATGCAAAGTTACTGTTGGACAGAATCAGACACGTAACAGTCGCAGGCATTTGAACAGAAAGCTTCATGTTTTGTCTTGTTTTTGTAAATATCTATAAATTCCCTGGTCTGTGGCAACTGTTTAAATAAAAAGTTAAACTTGAAGGAAAAGTTGTGTTTTATTAAATAACTAATGATTTAATCTCTAATATAATTTACAACCACAAAACGCCAGGTTAGAATTAAAGTTTTCTTTCCAAAACTTCCCAGAGTAAAAAAATTAAAATCTGTTTATGGAGGTCCGATGGTGGTAAAAATGATCATAATCATTATGATGTTGTTTAATATAATATGAATAGTGATCAGAATAAAGTGTTTAGCTACTTAATTATTATTAGTGAATAGTAATAAAATAAAATACAAACTAAGCCTCGTAAACATACAAATACAATATAATACTTAATATAAAACTACCAGGAAATCCATCTGTCCGACAATTTGTCCAGCCAGCCATCCATCCATCCATCCATCCATCCATCCATCCATCCATCCATCCATCCATCCATCCATCCATCCATCCATCCAGCCAGCCATCCATTAATTTGTAAAACCATCCATCGCTCATCCATCTCTCAATCCATCCATCCATTTATTTGACCGTCTGTTCATCCGTTCATCCATCCGTCCATCCATCTGTTCATCCATCCATCTGTTCATCCATCCGTCCGTCCATCCATCCATCCATCCATCCATCCATCCATCCGGTTATTTGACCATCCGTTTATTTGACCGTCCGTCCATCCATCCATCCATCCATCCATCCATCCATCCATCCATCCATCCATCTGTCCATCCATCCATCCATCCATCCGGTTATTTGACCATCCATTCATTTGACCGTCCGTCTGTCCATCCGTTTATTTGACCGTCCATCCATCCATCCATCCATCCATCCATCCATCCATCCATCCATCTGTCCATCCATCCATCCATCCATCCATCCATCCATCCATCTGTCCATCCATCCATCCATCCATCCGGTTATTTGACCATCCATTCATTTGACCGTCCGTCTGTCCATCCGTTTATTTGACCGTCCATCCATCCATCCATCCATCCATCCATCCATCCATCCATCCATCCATCCCACCCACCTGGTTGAGCGTAACGAACTCGGCGTCCAGCCCCACCAGGTCGCCCGCCTGCGGCATCTCGCTGACCATGAGGGGGATGAAGGTGGCGTGACTCTTCCTCTGTTTCCGAGCCAGCGACGCCTCCGTCAGCAGAACGCTGGCATCAATGGGATTTTTGACTGAAACCCAAACGGTGATCGGATCTGAACCACTTTAAAGTCAAACATAAATCCTCCAGATCAAAGGTTAACTTACTGCGGAGGTCGTATCTGGAGTGGTAGTTCCTCTTGGCGTAGTAGAGGATGGCAGGAACTTTCCAGCTGACGTCAAACTGAGCAGCTTCAGTCTTTAGTCGACAGCAGAGCAGAACATTTATTCTGACAGCAAACAAGATGCTGCATAACACACTAAACAAGTGGTAAAATCCTACCTTATCAATGGGTTCGATTAGAAAATCATTAAAGAGGTACCACTGCTGGTGTGTGACTCCCTGAAATACAAACATCATTTAAAACCAGGAAGTTTTCTTTTTTCTTTTTCTTATTTTCTTTCTTTTTGTTCTTTGGTCTCCAAACGCGTTTGTGTGTGTGTTGTTTCATTTTTTAAGAGGCTCCTAGTGCCAGAACCGCTTCCTATTTTACCCTGCATGTTAAAATAGGAAAAAAACAAAAACACCAGGGCTCACGAACACATAAAGCATGTATGACTTTCTGCATCAGTAAACACAACATGATGATTGCGCTACGTAAACTGCCTTCATTACAGGCCTAAACATGTCTTCATTCATTAAAACCCAGCGTTGCTACAAAACACAGTGGCTGAACATAAAATACACAAGTTTTGGTTTGTGATCATCAAAGCCTTTACACAGATTTTTGGTTTGATATTTGAATCAGTAACATTCTCTTTATAAAATAAAGTACCCTGTACACCTAAAATAAAAATAACATTTTATTTTAGGCAATAAAATTTGCAATATTTAAAAAAGAAATTTAAACATCCTTACAAAGTCTTAAATTCATATATCTAAAATTAAGACCTTAAAATGTCTTAAATTAATTAGAAAATATGTAAGTTGACCCTAAAATGTCTTACATTTTGTTTTGACGTGTCTAATCTTGTATGTACTTTTTCCCCTTGTGATGCAGGTCTTAAATGTCATTCATAATGGTCTTAAAAAGTCTTAAATTCTTGATTTAATTGTTTATTTGCATATTTAAGTGCATTTCTAGTATTGTATAAAATAAGCATACGTGGTTTAATGAAGAATCAGCAGACTATGCTAATTTTCTTATTTGATTCATTGATTAATTGTCAGTATAACTGGTTACTAAAATAATTGTTAGTTATCACATAATTAAATAAAACTCCATATATGTTTTTGGTTATATTCTGATAAAATATGCGTGCTTAGCTTTGAAAGACACTGTGTAACTTTTTTGTTGTTGTTGATGTTTCAGCTTACCTCTTTTCTTTGATGGTACGTCTCGCCCACTTTGATGTGGGCGACCAGGTTTCCGCCGGTGCGAGCGTCCTGGATGTGCGGCACGGTGACCACAAGGTCGTACAGGGAAACCCCGTCCGCCTCATCAGCAGCGCTGATCTGCCCGCAGACATCATAAAGAGTTTGAGCCGCCACAGAAATCTGAACGCCATGATAATAATAGTTTCTACCCTCACTTCGTCGCTTTCGGACCAGCTGACAATCTCCAGCCCTTGGCTTTTGCTGATGGACATCTTGAGGGTGGCGGGGATCCAGACGTGCCGCAGATCCTCGGCCCGGGTGTCAAAGGTGAAACCCTCCGTGTTGCAGATCTCCTCCCCACTGCGCAAACACGGGAATCCAGAATGAGTTAAATCACACTCACTGATCCAAACAGAGTCAAGTCTGCAGGCTAGCAGCCAGTCAGTAACTACAGTTTATAAATTACATTCATAAATATGTAAAATTCTTCCAATTTCTTCATCTTTATGAAGTAAAATTGCTGAAAATGACCCTTAACCTTTAACAAAAATATGAAATGATCACTCTGGGAGGGTGTTCAGTCGGCTGTTTTACAATTTTGATAAAAATATAAACCGTAATGTTTTAAATAACTTTATAACAAACGCTGGTTTAAGCAGTTTAATTTTTATGTAATGAATGAATTTTTTACGACAAATGGCAATAAAAATAAAGAGATATTGTTGTTAATCTATTTTTTGTTGGAATTACGTTATTTACTCCTTTGAACGGGTAAATATACTTTACAACTGCTCTTCTTTCGCTTGCTTTTCTTTTAAATTTATTTTGTTTGTATGTATCTATGTTTATTTATTTTTTTATTACACTATGTTTAATAAAGTCAAACTAACAAAATTGTCATTTTCCATAAATTTCAGCATCCCACATCCCATCTTCTTTTCTGCAAAAGTTTTATGTTTACCTGTATTTTAAAACCTAAAGGTAAAATAAATTGGGGTTCTGTAAAAATGATAACAAATTTCTAGAAGTAGATATTTATCAAAAATTTAACATTTTTTAAAGTTAATCTAACATTCCCGACTCTAAGTAATCTTATTTAGCTGGACTAACATAAATGTGGCTCTTTGCATTACTAACCTCTGGTTTTGGTGTTAATGGTGGTTCTAGTTCTAGTATTTTTGATCTGAATTGCATTTGATTTCTTGCAGTTTGGCTACAAATATCGACTTCTGTTTCAGAATATTTCTTTTGTTGTGTTTCTTAGACTTTTAAAACCAAACTGATATGGGTTTCCAATCCTGATATGTTTTCATTTTAAACTTTTTTTTCAACACACTTCATTTGCCATTATTTTAACTTACCTTGTTTCAGCTAACAGCTCTCTTATTGAAATTTGATTCAAATTCAAAAATATTTCATTGATCCCAAAGGGATATTTAATTAAATTGGCATCTTGTTTCCAGGTGCAACAGCTCAACTAGGTTTACAATTAGACTTGCTAAAGAATGATTTTATTTATTTTTTTTGTTTTGTTTTTGTGTTATAAAGTCAAAGAGCTGAACGTTCCCTCCAGTTAGTTATTGCATACTTTTGTAACAGAAAAACAAAATGAGCAATCAAAGGTGTCATACTCCAAGCACCACTCTGTAGGCATGGGTGGCGGCTCAGTACGCTTTGCAGGCTCCATGGCCTCTTTCTGCATGGCCTTATTGTAAGCACACTGTAAAGATAAACAAAAAAAATCCCCATTATGTAAGTGCAAATAAAACTCCCTGATGAATCACAAAAGAAAACAAACTAAGATTTGTTCACCTCTGCCTGAACTTTCCAGAACTCGGCCTCTTTAGCGCTGTTTACTTCGCAGTTTATGACCAGGACATCCGGCAGACACCTTATGTTGCGTGTTTGAACCTGCAACGGAGAACAAAAACATCGTAACGCCACAGAGTCGACTTTAGGTGCAAGTTCATTTAATGTACTGAGATTTAACTCACTGTGGGCTGGTACTTCTCACAGTTTTCACACCATGCTTGAGTGTTTTGCTCCAAACAGATGCTTCTCTTCAGAATCTCAGCAAAGTCATACTCCTTTACTGTTTTATCTACAAAATCACAATGAAATTAATACTCTGTGCCCGCTCTCGCTTCATAAGAAAAAATGTTGACACTAGGGATGCAAAAAATGTATCAACTTAAGTTTAATTGTCGATTAATAGTTGATTAAATAATTATATCACAAAATTAATAGATTAGTTCCAATATATTAACTAATAACGTCCGCTGCCTAAGACCTTCTTTAAGTGTTGTAATTCCGCCGCCATCCACCAGAGGGCGCCGCGGGTCATTTTAAGCGGAGGCAGGAACAAAGATGGCGCTATCAGCAGTTAAATAAAACTGTCCAAACGGAGTTTGTTGCGCAAAAGGCACTTTATGTTATTCTGCTTTGACATATAAACACACAAGCTCCTTAAATTATCAACTTAATAGCGCTTATTCAGCCGAACTGCATGACTTAGTCATCTCACACAAAAATTATTGATGTGCTAGTGCTACGAAGGCGAGATAAAAAATATAAACGGATGATGCAACGCAGAAAAATGATTACTAGTTTTATAATTTACTTATTGTTGATTTTGAGGGCTTCCCTAAACAGAGGTGGGTAGAGTGGTCAAAAATAGTCAAGTGAGAATAGCCGTCCAAGAAATCACTCAAGTATGAATAAAAAAGTACTAAGTGATGAAAACAGTCATTTAATAATTAAAAATGACATCATCAGAAGGACTAAAATATAAATTTATTTGAGAATTTTGGTATTTTAAAAATCTAAATTAAAAGAATTTATATAACAATTGCAAAATAACACAATCAGGTTTAAAAAAAAATCCAAATTAATTTCTTTCAATATAATAAAGCTTCAACAAAAACTGCAGGTGTGTGTCTCGTGAATTGTTGGTTATAACAAAGTAAAGTTACTCTATGTAGAGAATCCAGAAATTTTACTCAAGTATTAATAGTGATACTTCATAATGAAAGTAAAAAGTACAATGTTGTAATAGTGATCCTAAACATTAATAAATGTAAATAGTTACCACCCAACTTTAGTCACGAGTAAATGCGCTTCTTGGAGTTATAACTAGTCCTTAAAGAGACTCAGACTCTGTATTTCTTTATGAATATCTCTCTGTTCATGGGGAATTAAGTGTTTCACATATTTTGTTATTTTCATCTTTTATTTTTCTATCCAGCAACTTTAGAGGTTGATGTTTTGTTATGTTTTATAAAAATGTCTAAATTTAATAATGCAAGAAAAAACGAATTTTCTGTTTAATCAGCCAGTATTTAATAGAGCGGACACAAATTAATGCTAAAATTTAATTGTATTTTTGTCTAATTCAGTGCATTATGAGAAATTTAGCCCTTTTCATACAAGAGAAAATGGCCACTCATCAATTAATCGTTAGATGACCGTTACGGTCAATGAACTCGTTAATTAATAACTTGCATTCCTAGCTGATATTGATGGATGTGGGAAACTCACCCTGGGAGTTCTGCTCTGGGTAATGCATGGTGAAGAGCAAGGTGAGCGAGGATCGCACCGTTTCCTTCCCACAGCGGCACAGGCTGCTGTTCTCCACCTCACAGCCAAACAGCTTCCCGATGGCCGACTCAGCAGAGGAGCCCAGAGAGCTGACACCAGTTAAAAAAAACATTTATTTTTTTCCTGTTTGGACCAGAGCATAACCACCGTTGAGGTAGAAGTTGACCTCTGACCTGCTGCTGACCCCCCTGTAGGCCTGCGGGCCTTCCTGCTCCTGAGTCTCCTGGTGAAGCTGGGTGAGGATGAAGCGATTCCAGCTCTGGATCAGGCGTCCCAGTTTGGCTTTCCCAGTTTGCTCATCAGAGTCGGCGAGGATGAGACCGAGAGCCGAGGCTTCGGGGATGGTACGAAACGCGCGGAGGAAGTTACTGGCCTAGAAATGAGGAGCTGGACGGTTAGGAAACTTACGGCTGCAGGGTGAGATTATTTTAGTAAATGTTGGAAAGATTGACGAGTTTCAACACATTTTACAAGTTTTCCAGAATGAAGTTAAACGTTTTACTCAATTTAATGTAAAATAGAACAATGAATTTAGAGCAGATGCTCCCACAGTGGTCAAAGATTAAATACTGAACCTTCAGGAAAAACTAGAGGAAAGATCATAAGGAAACAAAAAAGGAATGTAACAAAGGAAGGATGGATGGAAAGGTAAAGGAAGAGAGGAAGGAAGTATAATAAGAAAACAAAAAAAGAAGAAGGATGATAAAGAAACAGAGAAAGGAAAGATTAATAAATGGATGATAAGGAAAAGGTAAGATGAAGAGGAAACAAAAAATGTAGGAAACAAAGGAGGGAGGGATTGATGGCAGTGGAAAGAAAGTGAAGAAGGAAGCATGATAAGGAAACAAAAAAGGAATTAAGGATGGATGGATGGAAGGGGAAAGGAAGTTGACAAGGAAACAAAACAAGGAAGGAAACAAAAGAGGATGGAAACAAAACAGGGAAGGATGGATGCATGGGAGGGGAAAGAAAATGAGGGAGGAAGGATAATAAGGAACCAAAAATAAAAGGAAGGAAGAATGAATTGGTGGATGGACGGAAGAGGAAATAAGTAATGAAGGATGATGAGGAAGCAAAAAAAGCAATCGAAGGAAAAAAGATGGATGGACTGGCAATAAGGAAACAAAAAAGGAAGGAAGGGTAGACAGATAGAATGAAAGAAGGATGAGAAGGAAACAAAAAGGAAGGGAAGAAGGAAGGATAATAAGAAGGAATGAAAGAAGGAGAGAAGCAAAACAAGCTGAGCAGATAAAGAAAAAGACAGAAGTGAGAGAAGAAAACAAGGAAGAAAAAGAAAAGAACGATGATGGAAGGAGGAATAAACTGAAGTTTAAACTATAAACAAAAACTAATTTTCTTTTTTCTCACTCATTCAGAACTGTAAATACTTTTCCTGCCTGACATTTCCTAAATGTTGGGTCCTGAATAAAAGCGAACCTGACACGGATCTCCTCGTGACAAATCCAGCATGTGGAAGAGGAAACCCAGCTCACAGGCCAAACAGAACTCCTTCTGACACAAATGGTTCTGCACCAGACACCTGATCGGCTCCAGGAAATACAATACCTGAAACACCAAAACGAACAGCAGCAGCAGCGTTAAAAACACGACTCTACACAAAACCTGGACCGGAGCGCTCGCGCCCTTTACCTGGATCATACAGTTACAGTAGGCGTTGGGGATGTGAGGCTCGAGACCCGCAAACAAAGTTCTGTTGTAATGTTTGAAGTCAAAGTCCTCCAGTCCAAGTTTGGAGTATTTAATGGTGACCTGGAACAGAACAAACACGTTTAGAAGAAGTTTTCTCCAAACAAACAGAGTGACGTTTAGCTTCTCCCACCTTCCTGTACTTCTTGGGCACCATGCAGAGGTGCGGCTCTTCGTCACGTCCGATGGGCGACTCTGGAACCTGGTTGTAATTATCGTAATCGAGCTCCACGTCTTTAATCTTATAAGGAACCTGAAATCAACATGTTACATTGCAAAAAAAATTAAACAACAGCCAAATGTTTATGTATAATCTTCAATTATTGAAGTAACTGTCAACTAATTTAGAAATAGATTTTTAACTGGAGCATACAGACAAAAAAAGGGCAATTTAATAAAAGAACCACAGTCAGAGTGGTAATTAAATCAAAACTGCTGCATTTAAGATAAAAAACTTTCTCTGTCTATAAATTCGTTTGACTCAAATCTCCTCTAGTTGCATTTTAAAAGAAAAATCTCCGTTCAGACCATTTTGCATCCAATTATCAATTTGTTAATCCAAAAATAATCAACAGATGAACCCTACACTGTATTGATTTCAAGTCAAGCAGAAAGAACTGAGCTTTTCACATGTTAATGTTAAATGTATTTTTTAGCTGCAGATTCATCTTTTGCTACAAATTATCAAGCGTTCACTAAGGGAATTATATTTTATTGCATTTTAGGCAATAAAATTTTTCTTTTTTCTTTTAAAAGGAAATTAATTTTGTTCATTTGTATCTTTTAATATATTTCTAATATGGTACTAAACAGGATTTAAGGGGTTAAATGTAAAATCTGCAAAATGTGCCAAATTTCTGTCCAATTAGTCAAGTCAAAGTTTATTTATGTAGCACATTAATTTTTAAAAGTGCTATATAAAAATACCATATAAATATTGATTAATGTTACATAAATGCAACAGCCTCAGCTGACCAATGTGCTTCACAATAAATGCAACTTTATAGATAGATAAATGATAAAATAAGAAATAAAATTAAGTTTTATTTTAAAAAAACAATACGATAATAAAACTGTCACTAAAACATCAAATGACTATAAATACAGAAACTAATAATACAAACAAAAACCAAAACATACTTAATTTCAGTTGCAGCAATTTCCCCCAAATTAAAATCAATTAAGTACTATTTTTTCCTTTATTTTAAATGGTGGTGAAGGGAAAAGAAATAAGTTTTCAGTCTGGACTTATCAACTAATTAATTAATTGATAGAATAACTGATTGTTAAAATCATCGTTACCTGCAGTCCTAATTTATTTATTTACACTTGTTGGCACGCATAATAATCTTTAATCCTGGTAAACAAATTAAAATTCCTTTAAATAAATGATATTGTTTTATGCACCAGCATAGAAAGCCTTGATTAACACTGATGTGTCTCTTACTACTTTAATGATTTAATCAATATCTTCAGGTGGAAAAGAATAGATTGTGCTTTTAGAAAGCATAAATATTTTCATATTTGTTTTTATACTAAATTTAAGTTGTGGATTACTAATTAGAAGTTTCTAAATGCACCGATTAATTTTAAAAAGTACAGAACACATTTTATTATTTAACTTATTTAATAGGGATTTCTTAGAGTTGTTAATATCTGTGGCACTGCTGATTCCATCAAATAAAAACCTAATAAAACAGGGATTATTTTGAACTCAGGAGGAGAATTTAAAGTAGTTTTTTCCTGCCTGGTTTCGAGGGCGTGTTCGAGGATTTGGTGCATAACCGATGAAACCGACGGTTTTCATGGTGCGCAGGATTTCTGGGTCGACCGGAGGAGCTCGCCTGTGGAGAGAAACGTGTTTTCAGATGTTTTATCACGCAACACCATGACTAAAACCACCACTCTGACGTCTGCTTTATGCACACTGTTGCTAAATCTCAGCCATTTCTTCCCCATATCTGTGTTGTTTCTCCTTTTTGTTGAGTATGTAAAATAGAAACTGTAAATAATGTCACTTGCAACAGAACAATAAAACTCAAGCATCAGTTCCACATTTACATAATATTATGAAGCCAAAATCCAGTTACAGTTTTCGTTTTGGTTCCTTTGTATGACTTCACAAACATGTAAAAGTGAGACTGATTATGTTACATTTTCCTTAATAGTCAGCTGACCAATAAACAATAAAAAAGCACAATCTACTTGTGATTTCTGCTAGTTCTTTCCCACTTCCCTTTGGTTTCTGTGGCACAATGCCCCAGGTTCACTGCTTCCTGTTGTACATCTTGAGAAAGAAGTCGAGAATGTTGAGTTTTATTCATACCAAAGTCTGAACTCCTTCCTAAAACATGATGGGAAACGTTACATTTAGCCACACCATATTTATCAGGAAGCATCTTCTGCCTTTGAGCATAATTTTTAACCTTTTAACTGTGTTTTTCCAGGAACCAGGGTCTTTTTTAGGTGCCCTCCTCCATGCCCTTGTTTGCCCAACAAAAGGAATCAGGTACACAGTTATTTTAATATGAATATCTACATGAAAAAATATGTTTTGCAAAGAAGAATGGGTAAAAATGCCAGTCTCCAGCTGTTAAGAGACGTACTGCAAAAAATCTGCAGCTGAGAAATGACTCAGAGGAGATGAATACTATGGAGTGATTTTATGATTTGTAAAAAAAAAAAAAAGAAAGTTGAAAACTATGTATCATTTTCCACAGTTAGATAATATTTGTGTTTGTTTAACACATAAAACCCAAAGTACAATGACTCAGAATATTTCCAACACTATTATGATCAACAGCTGAGAAATTATGCCACAAAATTTATTGGACAATTTAAAAAAGTATGTTGCCACAGCTGTTACAGGCCATGCATGCTGTGCATCTGCAACCATAAATGCTGTTCAATAACAGCAGCAATGCCACCAATGCAACGTTATGCTAAAGCTCTGAAGATCCACTCATATCGGGATGATAAATGCTTGAAACTGAAAGTAAAACTGGAAGCTTGAAGTAATTTGGTTATTGCTAATCAATTTAATATTTCATTCCAGTATGGTGAGTTGAATCTTAAATAAATATAAATAAAATGGTGACATCTCAGTCTGATGCAGCAGAATGTTGTGATCCCAATACACGTGTACTATTCATACTGGTAAAGACAAGATGACACGTTTCCCATCTCATAGATGAAATAATCTGCCACTGGAATTAGTACTTTTTATCAATATGGCTGAAAAGTTACTTTTAAGTTTTATTTCAAGCGTGCCAAGATATTTGCGCTAGAAACTAGAACAAACATACTTGGTAAGATTTTATATTTTTGAAGTGAGACACACATTTCAATGGATTTCATCTGCAAACCTTAAATCTCAGATCTTAGCAGAAATGCGACAGCAGCTGTTGCCTGTGATCAGATCTTACCTGGGACTTGGTGTAGACAGGGGAGTGGGCCAGTCTGACAGCAGCGGTTCGGTGCTGGTTAGCGGCATAGGAATGAGAGAAAGGGGCAGGAGGTCGTGATTCCAGTCCAGCTGAGGCAATGTGTCCACCAGACAGGGCAGAGGAAAGTCTGTTTCCCGAGAGTAGTCATTGAAGGAGACCTCTGGGACGTCAGACCACAGGTGCACACACCCACTCGAGTCCCCAAAGGCCAAGGCTTGTTTGCTCGACGAAACGTCGAAGCTCATGAGCAGCTGACCGACAGTGTTGACGTGGAAAATGTCCGCCACGTTGGCAAGACCAGTGGGCTCACAGAACTGGCACTGACCTGGAGAAAGAATCAGGAAGTGGACAGCTTGGACACTCAAAAAGATGACTGAATGTTTGAAAAGGAACTCGCCATTTGTACACTTTTGCCGCAGTAAAATTCAAGAATTTTTAAGGTGAGTTTCAAACTTTTCCAGCACCAGACTTTGGAGATTAAAACAATTCAAATGAATTAAAAATCAGAGTTTCAATTCAGTATTATATAACATTTAAATTCTGTTTTGTGGGAATATTTTACATTCTACAGGAGGTGCAAGGTAAACAAAAAAATAACAAAATGTTGTTTTGAAATGTCTCTCACACTCATCCTGAACACCTGACTGCTCCTAGAAAAAATAACTAATTTTACAAAAAAATAAAATCAAGCCATTTCAATAATGTATGATATAAGCCAACCTTTATTTAAATTACACACATTATTAAGTCTGTAAGAAATTAGGAATATTGGTAACATTGAAACAATCCAAACAAATTAAATGCATAAAGAAAATCACAAAGGATTTTCTAAAAAATGTCCTTACTGTGTTTTGAGGCTTTTAGCAATTTCTATTTAATTGTTATAATTTCTAAATAATATTTAAATTGTAAATCATTTCTATTTAATTATTACTACTACTACTACTAATCGTCATAATAATAACAAATTATAATTTATAATTGTATATATTATTATATTAATTATAATTAATAATTATTACGATTCATTCTAATAATAATAATAATTATTTAATAGAAATAATTTTGGTCATTCTAACTGAATTGAAACAAGAAAAATTTGCTTTAATTTAAATTCAAATATGAAGATGAAAATGTGTCTTTTTATTCTATGTATGAAAATAAATTACATTTTCTAATTTTATTCTTTTAATCAAGCCTAAAATTATAAAACTATGTAGTTTGAATATCAAGCACTTTTAAGGACTTTCTGCAGAAATTAAGCACATTCCAAACATTGAAAACACCTAATTGGAATTCAACCATTTTCAAGGATTTCAAGGACCTGTACAAACCCTGGAAGGAGGACGATGGAGTTCAACAACAGCTTCAGTTTGTGGGTGAAATACCTGTCTGTGAGATGATGACCAGGCGGGATGTGTAGGTGGGAATGAAGCGCAGGAAGAGGGGATCCACGTGGACCTGAAGCGGAGTAACAGCTCGCATCATGCGGAGGTCGTAGACCATCAAGAAACGGTCGCAGGCCAACCCGTTCAGGCCTCGACTGGAGAAACCGCACGCAGCCAGGAGGTTTCCGTGAACGTCAAAGTCCGACAGGCTGCCGGAAAACGCGTCAAACTCATTCTCCGTCTTAAAGGTGCGAAGATCGCGAAGGGTGACCTGTTGCAAGAGGTTTGCAAATGTGAGAAACAAAAATGGACCAACGCATCCTTTTTACGGCTGAAACAATTAATCAAATTATTTAAATAATAGTCAACTAATTCAGTAATCAATTAATCGTTATCTGGCATGTACAGAACAACACACTTGGAACATATATTTATCCAAAATGTTAAAAAAAATTGTATATACATATATTTTACATTCAAGATAAAAAACTAACTTTTGTTTGTGAATATTTTTTACCCATAATTCCTCAAGTGGCACCATTTTAGTTTCACCTGGTTCAAATTCTGCAAAAAAATCTCCAATTAAGCACCTTTAGATATCTAATTATTTATCAGTTAATCCAAAGATTAATCAACAGATCAGCCATGCACTGTATTGCTGTTAAGTCAAATACAACACTTCCACATGTTAATGTTGGAAGTATATTTTTAACTTTGTTGCATTTGATCAAGCGTTGTTCCCAACAGTAATGCTGCTATTGTATTTTAGGTACTGAAATGTTTATTTTATTACTTAAAAATTTATTGAATTTTTTGTTTATTTGCATATTTTAATGTATTTCTAATATTGAATAAAAAGGTTTAAATGAAAAATTGTCAGAATGTGTCAACTTACTTATCAGATTAATCGTTTAATCATCAGAATAGTCAATAAAATAGTCATTTACTAAAATAAATGTTAGTTGCAGCTCTAATGTTTTTTAAAACCGGCATCCTGGAGGACTCCTCACCTTGCCGGATGTGTGGCCACAGAAGAAGAAACGACTCGTTTGACGCATTATTGCGACTCCAGGTATCTCAACTGTAAACTAATAAAAACACAAACAGTAAAAAGACAATGAAATGAGTTCAAACTTCTCTCGTAGTTAATTATGAGTCCCATAAAATGCTTCAACCTTTTGAGTTTCTTGAACTGTGTTGAGATCAACTTCTACAACGTAGTTCTGTAATCCCCCCATGAGCAGAGTGTTGTTATCCGTCATCAGGAGACTATGCATATCAGCTCCTTCCTCCATCCTGAAAAACATGTCAGCTCATTTTAAAACCTTCACTGCAACATGTTGTGTTCAATCACCACATGGTGGCAAATTCAGCTGCAATCCTAATAACTTGGATGCAATATTTGAATTGAATTTCATACTTTTACTTTCATCACGTTGTTCAGCTGTTTGGTCTAGAGCAGTTTCTGGTCCTGCATGTTTTTGTTCTCTCTCTGGTTTAATGATGCCTCATTAGAAGGCCTAAGAAGAACATTGACATGCTGAAAAGGTTGTTACTATCAGCAGGGAGAGAACTAGAACATGCAGGATGCCGGCCCTCGAGGACTGACTTTGGACACCACTGGTCTAAAAAACATCTGGATAAACTGCAAAAAAACTTCAAAAAACATCTGGATAAATGGCAGGTAGTTCAAAATAAAGCTGCAATGCTAGAACTGGGATGTCATTTTATAACGAATGTTAATTTCATTCATCAATGCTGATTGTGGATGAAAATCTGTGACAGGCAAGCTTGCAGCTTTTTTCTCTTTTTGCACAAAATCTGGACTTCACATAAACTGCTTTTAAAACTAGACGAGCCTCTACTGTTTTGTAACTATTTAGAGCCGCTGCTTACTACAACATGTTGCCTTCTGTAACTACATTAATTGCTAATTATGTACATTTTAAAAATAACCTTAAAAAATCTATAACACATAATGAAATAATATTGAATTGCTGGAATGGATGAATTTTATACTCAAAGTAAATTATTTTTAACTATCTTAGAAATGTTTTGTTTTAATTTTGTTTGTGTGTTTTAAAGTATTTCATGATCTCCTTTAACCAATAATGTTAAGGTTATTGAGGCGGTTGATTGATTTGATTTACTTCATTCAACAGACTCATGGTCCACAAAGATGATACACAGACAACACAACATATAAAGAATAAAAGACAAAATAAAAATAAAAATTATTTGAATTTTGTGGTTTATTTTGTTTGTGTTTTTAGGCATTTCTTTTTTGTGATGTTTGTAAAAATGTGACTTTATTGTAATGTTTGTGGTATGGACTGCAGGAAGGATAGTCTCTACTTTAATAGAGACTGATGAGAATCCTTAAATAAAGAAATAAACAATAATAAAAAACAATCTATCAAATAAAATCCCAATACCAACCACACATTGAAGTGTGTGGTTGGTGCATGGAAAAAACAGGAAAAGCTGTTTGTAGTAAATCTATTACTGTCAGTATAATAAACATTTATTGCATCACTTACGGGTAATCAAACATAACAAGGCCTCCTCTAGTGTAGCATTTGAGGTTGTTCTTAGAGAGGAACAACACCCCCGTCTCCAAGCTCTGAATGTGTCGGATGTCATCTGTGGCGTGGACTTGGAAAGAAGAATGGCGGCCCATTGTCGGCCCAAAATACGACGTGACATGGCCCTACGGAGAGGAAATTATGAAAGACGATTAAACATAATAAATGTAATAAAATTAAGCAGTAGGTACTTCAGGATCTCACTCTGTGGTTTCCCATCCACAGCATCTCCTCTTGGAGATCAAAATGGGTTGCGGTGACCGGGATGCCAACTTCTGAGACCACGCTGTGGAGCTCAGAGAACACGCCCTCCATCAGGTGCACCGGTTCAGGGACCGTCACAGCCAGCCCCTCCGGGTCCAGCTCCACGCCCTGCAGCAAGCTCGGGTTGAGGTGCGGGTCCAGGGCGGGCTCCAGCCGGGCCTCCAGAGTCCCATGAAGGCCGGCTGGGTACTCACCCATCCCAGGGTCCAAACCCTCAAAGTTCATCATGGGGGGAGCTACGGCAGCCTGTAAGGAGAATCAAAGATTGATTTAAACACATAGCACATTTGTCAATATGTACTCACAAATCAATCAACTAGCAATTACTTTAGTCATCGATTAAATGATTATTCTTACGGTTAATTGATTAATCGGATACAAACATTGGCACATTCCGTAGATTTTTTTTCTTCAATATTAAAAGTACACTATCGCAGTGGTTGGTAACTGTTATACAAGTATTTTATTGTTATATTAAGATTTTAGAAGGTTCAAAAAGACAACAGTGCTACCATGTGTCACTGTGCAGCACCACAAGCAACATTTTTACTCACTAAAAGCTGAGATTTAAGGAATTTGTACGTAGTTTTGCACCATCAAGTTAGAGTTTAACTAGTATATACGCCAGTATCTGGAAAAGAAATTATCAGAATGTCCCTAGTTTGAGAAGATTGCATTTTCAAAGACGGGATTTGACTTCGGCTTTAACCGCCCACAGCAAATAGACATTATGCATCAATCTAAAAGTGGCGTAATTAATAAAACTGCAAAATTAGCGGATTGCTAGTTGGACTAAAATTAGCATCGGTTTGCACTCAGTTGCACATAATGAGATTATTTACACCAAAAACAACGTTACTGATAATATGCTTAGGACAAATCTTTCAAATAAAATCCATAAAATGCCAATACAAAGCCTTAACGAACCTTTTATTGAAACTTTTTGACATGTAGCTGCCCATGCTAACTGCTCACAACAACAATAACACGGAAACGTTTCCGGAGCAAACCGCGGTGCGTTCAAGAGCAGCAGAACTTCCAGGTGCATCCTGTTCCAGAACGGCAGGGAGATGTTAACGGGATTACCGCCACCTACTGGACTGGAAGAAGAGACTATAGGGAGGAAAGGAGGAAATACTACTGTACAGTACATGTACTACTACAAATAATAATAATAATAATAATAATAATAATAATAATAATAATAATAATAATAATAATAATAATAATAATAATAATAATAAGAAAGAAAGAAAGAAAGAAAGAAAGAAAGAAAGGAAGGAAAAAATAAAGAAAAATAGGAAAGGAAAACAAAAGAAACAAACACATTTTAAAATAAATAAATATATTAATACATTTGTTAATATTAAATGTACAAATCAATGTTTTTAACAAAACAATTACTCATTACTCAATCCTATAACATTTCCTTGCAATATAATTGAAAAGAATGTAAAGAAAAATACATCAATCAATAAAATGATCAAAACTAATTCCAGAAAATCGACTAAAATTTCCCTAAAACAAGTAGAAATTACAACATAAATGACTTCAAACTCTGATTAACATTGAGTTAAAATCTATTGTATAAAAGCTCCCCTTTTAGTTTGGTTTTAAAGCATTTAATAGAGTTTGAAGAGTGAAGAGTGGTGACAGATTAATCTCTTCTATACTTTTAACACATCGCAGTGCTCATTAAGTTACTTTTTTAATTTAACTTTTTTCCCCTTCACAATTGTAGCTCTGAGTAGGCTGTGTGTAAGAGCTAAAATGATCACTGCCACAAAAGAAAACACACATCTGTGTATTTTATTTTATTTTTTTTACAAGACGTACACAGTCATTTCTGAGCAATCGTTATAGCCGTATCAGAAGGGTTTGTTTACTTAGGTCGAATAAAAAACCCAGGTGCCAGGCAGGTGTTGGTAACACAGTGACCTTAAAGCATCTTTGTGGAAAAGTAATATGATGAGGAAATTTAATCTCACACAGTCGGTGACGGTTTATGACGTAATTTATGGTTCTATGTCAGAACAATGACGTCACAAAGCCAAAAATGTTTTGTCTTAAAGATTCAAACAGCAACTTGTTGGAAATTATGAATTGATGTTCTACTAATTTACAGCTATTTATATTTCTTCTCCATGCACTATGTTATTCAATTCTGAAATATTAGTCAGATGAATTATGTGAGTTTTTATTATTAGATTTATTTTTATTATTATTGTCCCAGTCTTCCATCTCCATGGCAACGCTAAGGCGCAGCGGCTCTACTTTTAACCCTTTGTGGATGTCAGGACTATTATTAATCAAACAGTGCTCCGCTGATTGCTACACATGTTATCTATAGCTAATTTAAGACACCGGAGATCCTTGTTTATTTGCTCATTGGTTTAGTTTTATTACACAAGCAAATAAAAAGAACAAGAGCAAATATTGTGTTAAAAATAATTCAATCTAAAATGAGGCAAAACCTCTGCAGGAAGTACTACATGAGAGCAGTTAGTTTTTATTAGTAATACTATATTTGATATGCAAAAAATGTATCAGATCATTTTGATGTATAAATATTTTGCTATTGAACACATTTTTGTTACTTGTGGTTTAAATACAGACTGCAGAATGAATTAAAGGTCTAGATTTTTGTCCCTTTACAAAATGGACAAGAATTTTAAAAATTTTCCCAGGAAAACAGTATATTCCACCTGCTGTAATTTTCTTTTAACTTCATTCAATAATTCTTTGGTAATTGAAATAAATTAGAAGCCACGGAAACCTCTTCATCTGTTACAGGATTTCAGACAAACAAACAGATGACATACGAGGTCTTCCCCCATTTTAGTCATCGCCAATTGCAACTTGTCCACTTAGTCAGATCAGATCATCACCAGTCATTATCATCACACACACGTGGGAAAAATTAAGGAAGTCTTCTGATTCCTTCCCTCATCACCCACTTTCTCAGCAGAAACAATGTGTTTTCTCTGGTAGAGAAGAGGGCAGAGCTGGGAAGTTTCTTTGTGGATAAACTGGCTCATTATGATCTGAAAAGGTAACTAACGGTTATTCTCACTTCCTCTGTACTGCGCATGATGAAATAATTACTTTTATTAATGAAGTTCATTAGTGATACATAGATAGATAGTTACATTTACTTCAGTTTATTTCAGTTTTACTTGAGTAATTTTATTTTGAAGTATCGCTTCTTTGACTTGAGTAAAATTTCTGGATAATCGACCCTCTGAGTAACTTCAGCTTCTTTTAGCCATAAATTCAGCAAACACAGACTTTATGAGTTCATGTTAAAGTTTCATTAATTCTTTTGTCTGATCGTGTTACTTTGTAGTTATTTTATTTACATGAATTATTTTCATTTTGATCTTTAAAATACTGAAATTCCTTACATTTTGGCTCGTCTAATGATAAATTGATGTTTTTATCAGTTACTCAGAACTTGAGGAGCGTTTTTACCAAATACTTTCAGTTACTTTTTACTTTTACTTGAGTAAAAATAGGTTGAAGTAGCATTACTCATAGATAGATAGATAGATAGATAGATAGATAGATAGATAGATAGATAGATAGATAGATAGATAGATAGATAGATAGATAGATAGATAGATAGATAGATAGATAGATAGATAGATAGATAGATAGATAGATAGATAGATAGATAGATAGATAGATAGATAGATAGATAGATAGATAGATAGATAGATAGATAGATAGATAGATAGATAGATAGATAGATAGATAGATAGATAGATAATGCAACGTAAGTTTGAGGTTTTTGTTTCATGTATTTTAATTTTAATAACATTGATATTCGCTGCTTGTATTTGAAATTGTTAAAAGGTAATCTTCTTCTTCTTTTATTTTAATTCAGGTGAAGGTGAATAGTTTTATTGACTCTGACACATCCTCAGTTTTAAAACGTCGGGGGATTTTTTTTTTTTTTACCTTTATTTGTAAATGACCCGGTTTTATTACTAACAGAGCCGCTCAGTGTCCTTGTTTAAATTACGCATTATGAAGGTATGAGGGTTTGAGGAAAATCCAGCTGTGGCCACACCTCCAGAGGTGTGCGTGTGCGTGGCCACCTATATAAGACGGCCAACTTAAACCTAAAATTCAAACACATTCAGCAGACACCAAAACAAACAATTCACCTGCTACAAGGGGAAAAACTATAACGTCAGCATGTCTTCCTGCCTCGCTTCGCTCGCTGGTTGTTTCCTGTTTCTCATCGCAGCATCAGCAGCTCCTGCTGGGCATCACGACGCCTGCGCTGAGGCCAGGAGAAGCTCCCAGGATCTTAACCAATATGCCAGGATCGCTTCAGTCAAGGTCAGTATTACTTTAAATAAGTGTTATTTAACTGTAAGTTAAGAAAATCAACAATTAACGAATTTAAACGGATGTATTTTTAATGTTTTTGAACTTTTTCCCTTTGATTTTTGCATTTATTCCTTCTAGTTGCACCATTTATTTATTGCGTGTCTCTTCTGCAGGCACGAAACGGCTCAACTGATTTTGCACGTTACTCCAACTCCATCGCCTGGCTTGAGTCGAATGACATGTGCGACCCTGAGAGCCTCAAGCAAAAGTCTACGGTAAATTAAATATTAATAATTAAGTATTTAAAAAAAAACAAAAAAAACCAGCAGTGATGGGAACTGTTAGATTATAATAATAGGATGCATTTTTGCGCTGTTCCTCTTCAGGCATGCGTTGAGAAGATCTTCGGAGTCCTGACCAGCTACGCCTCTGCAGTGGAGAGGATTTCTGCATTTGAAAGCTGCTCTGAGTTCACCAGCACCGTGAATCCAGCGCTGAAGAAGCTGCACAGAGACATGGGGAAATGCGTCAGGTCGCTGGGAGGGAAGCATGAGAAGGTAAGTTTCCTCTACAACCTGTGAGGCTCTGAGTGGTGGCGGGGACACAATACGTATTTATATATTTCTGATTGCTTTGTGTTCCCAAAAGGAGCACCATGGGAGGAAAGCCGAGCATCAGCCTGTTGAGCACTGGAAAGAGGCGTATGTGTGCCAATACACCTTGGAGAGGCTGTTCTCCTTCTCCATCCTGACCGCCCGGGTGTTTGCTGCAGGTGATCCGGCTCAGCACTCAGAGGGATCCGCTCACAGATGCTCCTGAGCTCCAGCATGTCAGTGTTTGCAGCTGCTGATTGTATGATCATACTGATCAGTGCGGGTTTTTGTCCCTGATAATCAGACTAGAACAGTGTTTTCACTTCTGTTCCTGCATAACTGCATGGAAGATTGTATTTCCTATGGAATCTGATGTATTTATTCACATTATATTTATTTTATTTATTTGTTATCTATGAAATCCAATTTGGCTTGTTTTGTTTATTTGATAATAAAATTTTTTATAATGAAAAAAAAATATCTGTGCTTTTTTAGATGATGTGTCCTTTCTGAGGAAAAATATTCACTGACAAAGGAAATGTTTGAATTTACCTGGACTGTGGAACTCCCTTTTTTTAAAAAAAAACATAAAATAAAAATATTTAATGAATGAGTCTAAACAAGAAGGACAAGAAGGAAGCTGTGCTTTCCTAAAACATTCCTCCTACTCTTTGAAGATCCACAACTTCCTGCATACTTCCTCTGATTCAGGCAGACATGCTCATGTTGGGACTTTATGCAATATTAAAACATTTGTAACTCAAAGCCAGAAAAAGGAAGGTGTCACGTTCAAAGGGGAAGAGGAAGCGTGAGCTCATACTAAACGCTTCAACAAGGAAGTATCTTCCCTGGGAGACTCGTTAATTCATGCCACCCCTCATGTTCCACCCACAGAAATTTAGGATGTTGAGAAAAAAAAAAAATTCCTACGTTTGCTTTTTCAGACAACAAACTCGCATTTTCTCCTCTGACTCACTGGAAGAAAATGATTTGATCGAGCCAGAATAACAAGACGAAGGGAGAAATTTCACAACTCCTCAGCTCCTATTTGTGCTATATTCTGTTTTTTTAATTGACTTTCGCTTCAATGATAATGAAAAACAAGATGTTATGGCACAAGGTGGAATTTAATCTGGATTTGTTTTCACATACGCTGCCATTAAATGCTTCTTAACACAGTTTTCTGGTAGAGAATCAATGTTTGAGCGTAGTCCACTTATTTTTTATATGATTCAGATCTAACCCAGAGGTCTTCAACATGGGGGGCACGATCCATAAGAGGGCCAAGGAGGTACTGCAGAAGGGTCCTCAGATTTCTGATCATACATTTAATTCAGAATAATCTCTTTAAATGCACACGACAGCAAGATAAAACAATCTAAATGTCTTTCTTCATTTAAAAGAAATGTGAAAAAGTTGAAACAATATAGCATTGTTGTTTATTTTATGTCTGCAATAGTCTTCTGAGCTAAACAGCTACATTTTTATATATAGGTTTATGTTTCTCTCTGCTCCTTATTCATGATTTCTTTTTGTTGTTACATAAACTATTCATATTTATCATAGAGTGAATGAAATAAAAACAAAATGAAGAACAAATTCATAGAAATAGAGGAATAAAATAATGTATTTAAGTCATAAATCCACACATTCAGTGAGCAGAAATCTGTTCATTTTGTTGAAATGAGTTATGATGCATAACAGAGTTAGTAGTGATGTTACATATAAAATAAAGATATAAATAATAAATAAAGAAATAAGTGTATTATTTGTTTATCTATACAGCTCTGGAAAAAAAATAAAGAGACTATTTAAAATGATCAGTTTCTCTGATTTGACATTTTACAGGTTTATATTTGAGTAAAATGAACATTGTTCTTTTCTTATATGAACTACTGACAACTTGTTTCCAAAGTTACAAGCAAAACTTTAGTATGAGAAATGGACAAAATAACAAAAAAGATTCAGTGCTTTCAGACCTCAAATAAAGCAAAGAAAACAGGTTGATATTCATTTAGAAACAACAAAACTCATGTTTTAACTCGGGAAGAGTTCAGGAATCAATATTTGGTGGAAAAACCAGGAGGTTTTCAACGGGGTTCAGAGCAGTGGGCTTTTAGTTTTTACCAGAGCTGAATATATATTAAATATTACTAAAATGCATATTTCCATTAGTAGTGTCTTTTTAATTTATTTCCTGAAAGTTGCATAGTTACCTGATAGGATTGTCTTAATTTTGTTATTTTCTTATTAATTGTAGTTTACTGTCATCTTGAATGTTTGTGTTTCCAACATGGAGCCCTGTTGACCTTTTTATAATCTTTGGGACAGATTATAAAGTTCATATGTTAAACTTCAGTGGTGTTTCAGTATTTTCCAGGGACTTGAGGCTTTGCAGCTCTGAGGTTTTTCTTCATCATCCTCCAATTTCCTGTTATCTGAAGACGACGGTTTGGGTTTCACTCTGTCAAACACACATAAACACACATCCTGCTTTTTTGGAAAAGGAGGTTAAAATTAGGCTTCTGGAATGGATCAACCTCAACCAGGCCAAAAAAACCCAAAACAAATTTAATTGAACTTCACCAGTTTAGTCAATTAGAGTGGTCAAAGTATCAAACTGAAGTAAACCTCGTGGATGGTTGTAAAAACAGCATGTGGTGTAGTTTGCTTGGGGACATTTATGCAAATGCAGATTTGTGAAAAAGTATTGCTCCACTGTTTCAGATCATCAGACACATTTTAATATCAGATAGACGTAACCTCAGTAAATACAAAGGCTTGTTTTTGAACAATGATTTATTTAATTTAATGGAAAATAGTTGCACAAATCAACATGGCCCAACATGTGTAGAAATGACATTACTACCAAAACCTAACTGGTTTTATCGCTTTTGGCAGAAACAAGCAGCCTTCTTCCAAACAAAGTGGGAAATTTTAAACCGATTATCTTTGAATCAGAAATTATAAATCTAAAATTTTCCTTTTTAGTTCTCATCTGAGTTCTTTGGACATTATTTTGTGTGTCAGCCAGTCTAATCAGGGCAGTAAAAAAATCCTTTTTTACGACGTCATAGAGAAACGCCGGCAGCCATCGTCACTAACAAGAAAAAGGCCGATGTACTGGAAGCAACAACGTTTTATTTCAGTATTTAATTCCTGCACTGACTGAGCAAACATTAGTGCAGTGTCACAAAAGCTTATTTAACAGGCATAAAGGTGCAGGTGTCTGTAATAAACTAATTTTATATGCATCTTGTGGACGGGCAATATAATTAAATTAGAGAGTCAGAGGTTATAATGTAATTTATAATATATCTATGCCAATTTAAACAGTGACAAATTGGAAATTTGAATATGATGTTACCAAATTAAAGTTATATTTTCACCCACGCTGCCTTCAAAAATAAATGTTTTCTTTTTAATAACAATAAAATCAGTGCCATAAAATACACTTTGCTTATAAACAGTATAAGTTAAACCAACTGAAATGCAGGTTTTGCAAATTGATGAAGATTTAAACACAGTTCTGTCAAGAGTATTGGACCAAAAGTGCAATAAACTGCTGCGAGAAGCTTGTGGAGAAAATTTCTAGAAAATAGAAAAAAGGGGACGTATGGTGCAAAATTCACATTGTGCATGTTTCTGTGCTTCCATTTGGGTTTCTAGTATTCCTAAAAAAGCATAAAAAAAACACATCCAGATGTTTTTTGACTAAAAATTTAAAAAAATCAATGCTTTTTGGTGTCTTGAAACTGAGCCGTTTCAAAAACCTTCTCATTGTTAAGTCACAACAAACACTGTGTGGTTACCTAGCAACCTGAGTGAAGCCCGTCCCTGTTACCTAGCAACCCAAAGATCTGCAGCACATTTGGTCAGCTGATTTTACCACTTTATGCGCCTTATAATGGCCCAAGTGCTTAAAAAAAAACACCCACCCTGACGGTTTTTGGCAACAAGTTAATGTTTTTTTGTGTTGTAAAAATGAGCCTTTTCAAAAGCCTGCAACGTGTAATGTAACATCACCAATCAGCAGGCGATGCCTGTTACCTAGCAACCCAAGCAGTGCTCTGCAAGAAACCCATGTGGAGCTTCAGCACATTTGATCAGCTGGTTTTATCGCTGTATGTGTTGTACAATGGCTGCTGGAAAAGCATTTTGTTGTTGACTTACCATCCAGAGCCCACTGGCTGCATTCTTGTTGGTTGTGCAGGAGGTTCCACTTCTGCTTTTCAAAGATGTATGGCTGTATAGTTGCGCATCTGTTTGCAGCCATTTTCAGCTAGTGTTGGGGGGGGGGGAGTGGCCAGCACACTTTGGATTTAAAGTGACAAGGTGCCCGAAAACAGCTGATTCTGGAAGGAGCTCACAATAGGCAGAACTCATCATATCAAAATGATTTAGCACAAAATGTGATGAATATGTTTTGTAAACCTGTTCAGAGAAGCATAATAAGTCACTGACATGGAAAGACAGTAAAGAAAAAAGGTTAACATTTATGAATGTGGAAGTGATCAACCTGAGGCGTTAACGAAGCCAAATTGCTTTAATAGCAGAGTTTTTCTCATCTGTCTCTCCTCTTCCTCTTGACCACACTCCAGTGTTTCTATTGGGTTGACATCAGCATGTTCAAGCACTGATATAATGCAGGTATTGACACCTTTGGTGGAGTGGGCAGGTGCCAAGTCCTGCTGATAAATGAAGTCAGGGTCTCCATAAAGCTTGTCAGCAGAACGAAGCATGAACTTCCTGGTCGGTTTCACTGTGGAAACTTCAATCTTGACCTCAAGCAACATGGACGCCATGTTTCTCGACTCTTCCTCCAGAGTCTGGGACCTTAATGTTCAAACAAGATGCAAACTTTTCTTTCATCTGAAAAGAAGATTTTGGACCACTGAGCAACAGTCCAGATATTTAGATTTAATTTATCTGATTAGGACAGTTCACTTTAATCAATATTACCACAACTCATGGCAGTGCAAATATGCACACATTAGCACAATAGCTAAATGTCATCCTTTGTTCTAAGACACACCAGCACAATAAACAAAACACCTCACTATAAAATTCACAGGAGAGAATCTTTTATTAGAATAGTTCTAATAAAAGAAGAAAAAACATCAACAAAAGAACATTTACACAAGAAAGAACTAATTAACAGACAGAAATAAGCATTGGAAGACATTATAAATGGATATATAACTGCTTCTCTTTCAACCAATACTTGAGGTTTTTTTTTTTTAAATAAATTGTAACTGGTAGTGTTTTCTTAATATCTTTGATTTGTATTTCAATTGCGCAAACTAAGTTAGCCAGGGTTTGCATATTAGCAGCTAGCTAGTGACTTGAGTTGAAGATATCTGGGTGCAACTCAAACATTTTTCTGAAAGAAAAGTCAAGCGAGACAAAAAAAACTACATAGAATATATGATATCAATAAAATTTAAGACTTAAGTTTAACTTACATTTTTAAATATAAATTTAAGACATTTTAAGGATGTGTTGTTACCCTTTTGTGTATATTTATCTTTTACAACATTTATTCCTTCCACTCAACTTTTTATTAATATGCGACCAGCCAGGTTCTTTTATTGCTTCCCATCCTTGAGGAGGATGGCAACGACTATGTATATTTCTGAATAATATTTCTGAATTAACTTAGTTTTTTTATTGGGTTTTCAGGTTTACAGCAATTGTCCAGTCCAGGAATTCAAAAAAAGTTGCAGTAAAACAGTTTTGGAGGGCTAACGACCTCGAAATAAACAGAAACACGTGGTTGAAATATATTCCTCTATGCATATGTGACATACGTTTCCCTTTCTGAATGTATTTACTGAAATAGGTTAACTTTTTAAGATTTTCCTGTCTGGAAGAACGCAAAGTATCTCGTTTTAATGCAGAAAAAAAGCCACTGACAAATCTTTTATTACCAAATTAATTATTTTGGTGTTGATCTTTGGTGCAAAGTTTTTGATTTTGCAACTATATATATTTCTAAGCATGTATCTTTTAACAGTTTTAAGTTACAATAAAGTTTCTTAAATATGGAGGCTGGGGAGTTCCCAGTGAGGACAGGCCAAAATCAAAAACCTGACATTTTTTTGCAGAATGTGAGAAATGTTTATCCTACTGTAATGACAACAGCAAAACTACAGTTACTAAACACTGCCTGCCTCCAAAAAGTGCACTGCATTATGCTAGGACGAAGTCTTATTTTAATTCTGCACAGAAATGCAGCTGTGTTCAAAGAAACAGAAACTTGGTTTGAATGAGTTCATCACACAGAAACACAGCAAAACATGTTTTCAGGTCAGATGAGGACAATTTTATTTGTGCTGAGAGAAAAGAAGGAAGTCGGGTTCTGTCAAAAGATTAAATACGGTCATCAAGGCGGTTATTATCAAAAGGTGCAACAGAGGTTATGTTAGTCCTCATCCTGCAAACTGCTGATTATGTTTGAATATAAGAAGAATGAAAGGATGAATATTTGAAATGTGAAGACAAGAACTGAAATGGATAAAACCAGAGCTTATCTTGCACAGTAAAGAGCATCCTGAGTGTCTTTTATAAAAAAATAAAAAATGTGTTCAATACATTAAAGTGCATAAAGTGAATTTGAAAAGGAAAGGAAAATGCATCAGTTTACTCAATAAAACCCCAGATGGCAGCTCACACAAAGTTAGAGGTTATATTAAAAACAGCTTTTGTGAAATTGCATAAATATAAAAATGCAAGAGTCAGCAAGCCTGTGTCTCTCGAGTTCCTGCAAATGTAAACAACAGATCACTACAATTAGTTCCTACATTACATCATTTGATGGCTCACACTTCCTAATTACCTTATTAGTTTTATTGTTATGTGCTACTGGGAAACAATTTCATTACTGCTCATAAATATCTGTATTTTTTCTTTTTTTTAAGAAAGACTCATTCCTCTCCACAATCCCCACATGCTTGCAGCAGGAGGAATAGCTGCAAAATGAATGACTGCGGATAGAGACTACATTTATATTTAGGATTACGTAGAACTGTATGTCAATAAATTATACGGTTGGAGTGGATTTGTGTGAGTTTCATTTGTTTTGCATATAATTGGAAATGAACTATTTGAGTTTTTCTTTTAAATCGCATTGAGGCAATGGTTGCTGTATTAATAAGCTGCATCAAATTAAATAATTGTAAAAATGCAGGACTCAGCAGACTAACTATTAACACCGTAGCTAAACTTTGAACCGTTGTGACATAAACGGAGACGTTTCTCATACCTCAGAAGTGATCATTGCAGTTAGTTCCTACATTACATCATTTGTTTTACATGTTACGAGAAATAATTTCCTCATAGTGTCGGAAATTGTATGTTTTCTTCTTTGTTTCAAGTAGATTCTTCCTTCGCCGAGAATGAGACGCTGTTGCTTTACTATTGAATTAAACTTCTTTGTTGTCTTTGTTTTATTTTGCATTGTTGTTTTCTATGTTATTGTATTTCTGCTTTTCATAGAATCGATGGGGAAATCAGCTGTTGTATGAGATCACCTGGTGAAATAGTCTTCTCAGCATTATTCTGGCATTACATGAAACGTTATTGTTTACTGTAGACTGAGCTCATGCTTTATTGTGTTCCTGTTAGTGTGAAAACAACTTTACAGTTTTCAGGATGCAGAAACACAGCCATTATAGTCTTCGCAATTTCATTTCTTTCTGATTATTTGTCAAAAGTTTTATATTACGGAGCATTGCTGCAGTTAGTGGTAGGACTGCTGGTTAAATTCTGACTGAAAAAGGTTTTTGTTTTATTTTCACATCTGCACTTTTTTTGGGAACTGCATTACAAAATTTTTACTCAACTCAACAAGTGTTTACCTCCTGCTGATATTTGTACAATTTTTCTGATTTCAAATAATCATCCTTGTTGCTTGTAGAGCTTTTTCCGCTTCTTGTAAGTAGTATGTGCATGTATATTTATGCACAAATATACATGCACATGTTGCACATCATTTTAAATTATCATAGTTGTACATTTCTTTGAATTGTAGTGTGTTATTTTTAATAACTGCACACTTTTTTCTTTAAATTACTGTGCAGTAAGATATTATTACTTCTATTTAGGCCTGATAACAAAATTTGTTATCAGAAGTTATGGCAATAAACAATAATAATGTTGTTTTAAGAGTATTGGCATAATAATGCAAGTACACCGTCTCAAAGATCTATAAACTTTAATTTCTCACAAACATTTAATATTGGAACTGGAAGACATTTTAAATATATAAAAATAAATAAATAAACAGAACAACCAAAACAACAAATAAAATGGATACTAAAGTCTCTGTAAATACAACTGCAATTTAAAAAGAGGGCCATTTCCATCCTGTCTTTGGAAGAGAGAAACGAAAAACCAAACAATCATGCAAATTGAAATGATCAAGCTTGTTTTAATTTATTCTGAGATTAATACGTTTATTGCTTATTAAGACAGGCTTCCTCTATTTTTCTATATTTTTATTGTTGTGTAAATGCTTCGGCTTGCTTGTCACCTGAATTTTCCTGCTGAGGGACAATAAAATAAATTTCTATCTCTCCGTATTCTTTTCAGGACTGGACTTCGTGACCCAACATTAAATCCAAATAAAATCCAATCTATATGTAATTTTAATGTGACAAATATCTTAAGGATATACGTTTCACAAGGCAATAAACAAGGTTATTTGTGACACTGTACTGTTGTATTTTGATTTAATCGCCTTAAAGTGCTGCAGAAGAAGTATGTTTTACTGTTAAATGCAATGGGAAACCTTAATAAACTACTTTACGTATACAATTATTATGTATAATGTATTTTATGTATTTCCAGATGGAATACAAACACAAAATGTGTTAAGATTTTGAGGTCCCTGAAAGCAGCACCAGGCACAAACCCCTTGTGTCTCTTTGGGAATTTACGATGAAGTAAAAGTATTTCTTGCTCCCACTGGGGTGCATCCTGGGTTAGTTGTATCAGTTGTAACGATGTATTTCTGCTTTGTTTCTCCTCTTAACTTGCTGACCTGCTGCTGATCCGACGTGTTTCAGGAACTGTGCAGGCAGGACAGTGCAGCACTTCTCACCGCTGCAGCCAGAGGATCCAGTCCCGACCAGCGAGGGCGGGGTTAATAAAGAAGAAGAAGAAGAAAAATAGAAGTTTCCTGGTGACCTGCGACAACACAGGAAGGTAAAGTTAGCTTCGGTTAAAAGTAACGTTTTAACCCTCCAAATGCAGCCCGGATCATTAGAATAACTCACAGCGTCACCTTACTTAGAGTGAATATAAAGTAGGCCGCAGCTGGTTACGCTTAACACAAGTTTGATGAAACAGCTGGAAAAACCTGTAGATGTTATCTGACGAACGTTGTCTCCGTTTATGTTATAACGGTTCAGAGTTTAACAAGTACAGCTACGGTGTGAATAGTTAGGAAACTATAATACTTGAATGTACGGATTCATTTACGGTGGTTTGTACCTGCCTGGTTAGTGGTTAGCCGTTAGCGGATGAAAACTGCGGCTAACTATGTTAGCTTTGGTTGTTTGGAGGCGCGTGTTTTTAGTACCGAGAACAATTTAACCGGGCGGGGTCGTACCCGCTGTAAAAAAACAAAAACAACAACCAAAAAACAAAACAAAAACACACCCTAAAGCTAATACAATACATACATTTATGGGCTTTTGTGTTCTATTACACATAAATATTTAAATAATAGATTCATCACATTTAGTCGTTTCAGGCCTGTTCTAATAAGGGGAAGACCATGAATGGACTGAATTGGATTGCATGGGACTGAATATGAATTGGACGTGTTTGTTTTGCGACGTGAAGATGGCTTTTGTAAAAATAAAATACATGTAAATAAAAATAACTCAATTTGAACTGAATTGAACAATTTCCGTGCATATTTGCTAGGCTGTTGCACAACCCTAATAGTTTATTATAAAATTAATGTTTTGTAACTAAGAGATTTCTTTCCGTAGCTGTTAATTCAGTTGTTGTGCATTGTAGTTATGAAGCTTGATACCTTGAAGAATTTTTAAAAAGCTATAAAAACATTTCCAATGGCCAATTCCACTTCGCTTGATAACTAGTCTGACTGCAGAGAGACAAAAAGCATGAAGTCTAACTGTTCTTCAAATCTAAAACACTATTACATGCTTTTTAAATTTTATTTTGTTTCCATTAGAGATGAATGTTGGCGTAGCTCACAGTGAGGTGAACCCCAACACACGGGTGATGAACAGCAGGGGAATATGGCTCACCTATCTTTTACTGACCGTGGTTCTGCACATTGTTCTGCTCAGCATTCCTTTCTTCTCGGTGCCGCTCGTCTGGACCCTCACCAACGTCATCCACAATCTGGTCAGTCTGAAAGCTACTGACACCTGAGCACAGAATAGAAATGATTTGATCTGTTGATAGATTATTGTGTGAAAATCATCGTTCCCTTCCTTACTTCAGCTTCTTTCACAACATGCTATCGCTATGCTGAACGTTTTACATTTTGTCGTGTTACAACCACAAACTTTAATTTGTTTTTGTGGGGATTTTGTAGAAGAAAGCTTCTGGGTTTTCAAAATTCTTTACAAATAAAATCTGATAAGTGTGGTGTGCATTTGTATTTAGTTTGTGTCAGTCAATACTTTGAAGAATCAGCTGATTTTGCATTTAAGGTTTCTGCCATCCGTTTTGCATGTAACACAAAAATTTGGTTTTGAAACACAAACAAACCTTTTGAAGCTTTCACAGAAGTTACTGGTTTTTTTTCCCTATTTTTTATTTGTCCAGATGTTGATATTTATGCATTCTTTTCCTTCCAGTTAGCTTCTAGGTTGTTGCATGAGAAAAAATGAAACTGAATAATTTTTCTAGATAGAGCTTATATTTACCGTAGATCTAAACGGGTTTGTTTATGTTTATATTTTCTCGGTTACCTTTTGTTTTTACAGCCAGCCTTTATTTCAGGTGTTTCCCTGTCGCTTCTGTTATTTCACACACATTCAGACCAGATGCCAGCGCGTGGCGGTGAACCAGCAACCCCCTCGCTGCTACAAACGCAAATAAAAATAAATATTGTCAATGACTTGAACTACAACTGCTGACAATTTTTATTGGAATTTGGCCCTGAATGTTTTTTTAATCCCCAAAAATGATCTATGGGGCAACTTTCCTGCAAACAAGTTTTCACTTTCTGCAAATTTTCTGGCTTTTAGAATTTGTTTGTAGATGCTCAAGGAGAGTTTATGCACATTTAATGGATATTAAAGTTTATGCACAATAAGTACTGTATGAGTGTACTTGCATTAATTTTCCATTATTATTATTTTATTAGTTGAAAATGGTCTCAAGAAAATATTGTTTATTACAATAATTTCTGGGACAATTTATGGTCCAGCAAAATTTAATCTTGAGGCATTTTATTTAAAAAATCAGCTTAATGAGATAGATTCCCAGTATGGGTGGAAATGTACCATATACATTTTTTATTATAAAAAAAATTTCAGCATCTCGATAAATTTCAATCAGTGTTAATAAAAAACAAAAACTGAGCGTTATTGGAAAACTTATTTTTAGTTTTTTCTTCTTATGAAGGCATCAATATCAGTAAATCTAAAAAAATAATTAAATTTAACACCAAAGAAATAAGTAAAAAGTAGTTTGTTTTATTAAATCATACTTTATATTGTAATCACTATAAGTTCAAGTCAGTTACATATATTTCAATTTGATGTTAGTTACCAAATAATGTAGTCAAATTGAGTTTATTATTCAAATTAATTAAAAAGTTTTGGTGACTTGTCATGACATGTCATTTGGTAAATAATGACTCTTTTAATGGACTTTTATTGCTAATTTTAATATAACTTTGCATTAAAAGGGTCATTATTGACCAAATAAGGGACTTTTAATGCAACTTTTAGTGCAACTTTGCATTAATAGTGTCATTATTTACTGAGTGACTCTTCATGACAACAGTTGTAAGCATTCATAAAGACTCCTTCATGTTCCTGACCGTCTATGCAAACCCCTTTAAATACAGTGTAGCTAAAGTTTTTTATCAAAGGAAACAGCAGATTGCATTGAGTTATTTACATGTAAAGATGGTGGACAGTCGATTGCAATTGCAGCATGTTTAAAGTTTTTGCTCCTGAGTGAGTTAAGCTCAGAAACTCTCAGGTTAATAACATTGAAATTCCTCAGTTTTTCAATGTTCAATTAAACAAATGCAGTTTTTTCCCCCTCAGGAGTCAAACTGAGCCTCTGTTTTAACATAAAACTGTTTGTGATGGGTGATAGACGCTCCTGTGCTCCTTTCTCCAGGCGATGTACCTGTTCCTACACACAGTGAAGGGCACTCCCTTCGAAACTCCAGACCAGGGCAAAGCCCGTCTGCTCACGCACTGGGAACAGATGGACTACGGCGTCCAGTTCACTTCTTCACGCAAGTTCCTCACCATCTCACCAATTGTTCTGTGAGTATCTGTTACCGGTAAAATGCAAAAATGTGTCTGTTGTGCCAGACACAATTTCGCTTTCGTTTTGACGACCCAATCAAATCCGTTGGTTATTTTATTAATTGTTTCCTTGAATGGACGTATCGCAACAAAGGGCTGCCAGTGTGCTAACTGATGGGGATGTTGAGATTAAATTAAACTTGGGAAAATTCTGAAATTCTGGGAACAATTTTGGGGAAAACCAGGAGGGGAAAGTAGGGACCTAAAGAAGCTTGGATAGTAGATGAGTAACAGAAAAAAACCAGAAGAGAGAGGATTTTACCAACATTAAAATTAGCTAACAATTATTTTAGTAATCGATAATTCTGGTGGTTAATCAGATAAAAATTGGCACATTTGGCAGAGTTTTCATTTAACTGCTTAACAATTTTTTTTTTTACAATATTAAAATACGTATTTTAATATATGTACATATTATGATATGTTCAGTGACGTGCGGTGAGGTTCATAGCTGGTGAGGCACTGACGTCATCAGAATCAGATTTGCAAATAGATGCATAGATTGCCAGCAGTTTACAGGTTATGTTTCACTTCTGCATCCTTACACATACAAACTGTAGCTCACAAAACACACATTTCCTTAAAAAACAAAACAAAACAAATGTTATTACTGTCTTACCTGCTTCGATTGAAAGTCCACTTGAGAAAACTTTTTTATTGTTGTAATGTAGTCATCCATGTCGAAAGTCGGGATAAGCGAGAGGAAAAAAATCACTATCTCTATTATAATCTATCGCTGCACTTGACTTGCTTCCCGAATCGTTTAGCCTAGCTCTCTGTCACTTACTCGGCAGTTGAGGAGTGAACAAGACGAACGTCTGGGATCTTGAGCGCCCCCTGCCTTGAGGCAAGAGAACTGCCTGCCTCACCTCGAACCTGTTCTCTGCCGTTTATAATCGCTCATTACACGAAACACGTTACACAAACACAGTTGGTGACAAAAAGCACTGTACATTATATACATAAGCTAAATTATTGGAAATAAGTTCACATATTAAATTTGTTTAAACCATTTTATTGACGCCGTACAGCAACATGCTCTCTCCGCTTAGCAGCCAGCGCAGAGCCAGGGGTTGCGCAATCCAAGGTGAGGCAGAGCTCGCTGCTGCCTCACCGGCATCGCTTCCAAGCATTTGAATGGGAAAATAAGAAAATTCAGCGATTTTGAACAAATAAAAATCGAAATTGGTGAAGCTACATGAAAAATAAATATTTTTTAGTACAAACCACCGGATGAATATAACAATTTAAATTACTTTGTGATTATATATTTTCTTTCTTTCCATGATGGCAGGTGAGGCACTGCCTCACCTGCCTCCCCTGACCGCACGTCACTGGATATGTTTATGTTTAGGCAAATAAACAAATTCAGTTCCTTTTTTTTAAAATGGGAAAATAAACATTTTATTGCCTAAAATGCAATAACAGAATATTTGAACATTTGTTGCAACAACAAAAAAAATTCTTCAAACATCAACATGTTGCCTCTATACAGTGTAGTGCTAATTTGTCGATTAATTTTTGATTAAATTGATTCTTTTTAACCAAGTGAACCTAAAACTATTCCAGTTTTGGGTAGAACATATTTAAACATATTTTTTAAAAATCTTAAATGCAAAATGTTTATATTTTTAGAAACTTTTAGCCTCATTTACTCATTTAAGTATATTGTTTTTTCAGCAAAAACTCCAGTTAATGCTTAATTGATTACTAAATTAGTTGACGATTATTTCAATAATTCATTAATCGCGATTAACCTGATTAATTGTTTCATTACTTCACAGCCTTTGCGTAAAACTTTACAGCCTCAAGTCTTTCAAGAAGTACTTCTGACATCACCATGTGAAAAGCTTAACTTATCAATATAATGTAGGTTTGATCTGTGTTTTAGATTAATCAATTTAATAATTAGACAGCAAATCGTGCTTAACAAAATTAACTGTACAATTTTTATTTGTACAGTTTTTGATTAAGATCCGCACAGAATTTGTTGTTCTTTCAGCAAATGACCTTTTTTGAATCTCTGACTGGTTAATGATTAATCGATTAATAAATTAGTGGACGATCATTATAATAATTGTTATAGGCTGATAATTATCATGCATCTGTAATCTAAACCAGGGGTGAACAAGTCTAGTTCAACAGCCAGTATGCTGCATGTTTTCAGTTACGTTCACACAGCAGGTCTTGTTGCTCATTTACAATTTTTTGCTAAAATCTGATGTTATATTTTAGTTGTTCATACTAATTAAACTGGACCGCAGTCAGACTTCTGTGTGACCCACATGCACAGGGGAAGAACGTAGCCGTCACACAGCAGCGCACTGTTTACGGAAGTAATAACGGATCAGTTTTAAAGGGAGCCAACAGCATCGTCACAACATCATAACAAAACAAGGAGAGCTAATAAAAAGAAAGCACAACTTACAGTAACGGCCTTTAGTATTGATTGCAGCTTCTGTAGAGGAATTAGTTTGAATGTGTAGTCAGAGCCAAGAGTGTTGGGATTGTGATTTGCTTCATATAGATATAGAAATACGCTTATAGATTATGACTTGTTAAAAATCAATAAGACTGATCACTACGATTCCTTCTCATCTGGTTTCTTCTAGTCCACTAGGCCTGTCAGGAACAAATTTTACTGCGCGATACATTGTTCCATAAATTATTGCCATAAACATTAATGTTGTTTTGAGACAATTTAGTAATATATTTATAATGGCATAATAATGCAAGCTCTCAAAGACCAATACACTGGGAACTGGAAGACATTTTAAATCTCCAAAATAAAACACAACCAAAAACAACAAATGGAAATAAAAAAACACAAATAAAATGGATTATGATGTATCTGTAAAAATATTAATAATTAAAATGGAGATTATAGAGCTTATTTTAATTTATCATGTGATTAAACTTTCTTGTTTAATCGAGAAAGTTTCTCATTTGGATGAGAAACGGCTCCTGAATTTACGTCAAATCTCTGGCAGTGAAACGCTTCCGTAGTCCTTGACAAAAATATAAAAATGCGCTTCCTTTTCCTTTTAATGGTTAATTTGTATATCCTCCTCTTTTATATTTTCTAATAAAGCAACCTGCTGTTTTTAACTTTAAATTCTGTGCATTTTGTGAGGAAAAGGCAGCAGATGACAGATCAAACACACTTTTGGTTGCATCAAATGTACAAGAAAAAAAGTGTCATTTAAAGAGGATTCATGAAGTTACCAGACACAGAGGGGAATGCACCTTGTCCAGTGGCTTTGTGACGTATCAGGTGTTGGTGTAATGTTCCCAGTTTGGGTCAGTCATCACACGTGGGCAGCTGTCGGATTGTGTTCACACCTGGCTTTCAGATTCTCCCCCACGTGTGCCGAGTTACCTGCTCAATGCAAATCAGCCGACTCTACGTCACAGTCAGCGAGCCGCTGGGCGCAAACAGGATGTCATCAAGACATCTGCTGTTTTGTTTGTTTATTTTGGATATTTAAAATGTCTTCCAAATATCTGTTAGAAACTAAAAGCCTCTTGATGTTTGAGAATGTCTTCTTGCAAAATGGTCTCAAAACAACGATATCATCATTTATCGTAATAACTGGGACAATTTGTCGTCCAGCAAACTTTATCGTGACAGAATAACTGGCCTTCTGTTTGGAAATTAAATTAAGCTGCTGATTTTAAATAAGACTGTTTGAGATCAGGAATCAGGAATTTTATTTTTGAAGTGATTCTTTCTAATCCAAGCTTCCTGACATGCCAACGTATTGACCTCTCTGTGTTTCCTTTAGGTTAGAACCACAAACTTCATCCTTTACTAACACATCATTTTATGAAGAAGCAGCTAAAGACATAAAGTTTTATGTCAGTTTTTATATTGTGGATTGTTTGTTTGTGTCTTTTTGGAGCATTTTGTCATTTTAATGTCTGTGATAGATGCTGTATAAATACATTTTACCTACTTATTTACTTATGATCCATAATTTTCCTTCTGATTCACAACAATGCACTGTGTTGGTCTGTTGACACGAAAACTCACTAACATACACTGAAGCGAGTGGGAGGACAGTGACAAAAGCTGGAAAAGTTCAAGGGGTATGAATATTTTTGTAAGCCGTTGCATTCGAGTGAATTCTGACCCGTGTTTCTCTTTGCAGGCACATTCTTGCCAGTTTCTACACGAAATACGATGCAACGCATTTTTTAATCAACACATGCTCCCTGATGACCGTCCTAATCCCAAAGCTGCCGCAGCTTCACGGAGTACGGATATTTGGCATCAACAAATACTGACGCACCCTAAAACTGGGGCTTTATCCACAAAAACTGGACTTATGGTTGCTCCGCTCCTGCTGAACTGTTTTTTGAGTAACAGTTTGAGGAGACGGAGATAAAAACTGAGTGCCCTGAACGCCTGGAGAAACTGAATGCACTGTTTCATCAAAGTGTTTCTCATACCAAAACAAGATCCGTTGCTTGTGTTTTTGAAGGTTAAAAATGCACTGGTTTTACTTTGTGATGTTTGTTCACCTTTTTTCTTTTTATTTGCACTGGCTGCAACTGTGTAAAGCTGAGTTTGTTTGCCATAGTTATAAACCAATCCGTTTTTTTCTACTCAATCCAGCATGCATTTACATGCTTACAATAAATATTTTACCGTGATATAAAAGTAAAGTGGGTATCATTTTAGAAACCTGCCAGCTCTAAAAATAGGATTTTGTAGAATCCACTTTTGTTCAGTGTTTCGCAAACTCAAATTTGAGACTTTTTAAGACTATTATGAATGGAATTTAAGACCTGTAGCACAACAGAAATGTACAAAAGAAAACGGCAAATAAATAAATTGTACCAGTTGGCAACAGAAGTGAGCCAATGGCGAAGACGAACGTCATCCAGTCAACTGCCAATAAATAAATTTCTACGTACCCATAGTGGATGTAAAAAAGATAGCTAGCTTATTAGCAGCTAGCTATTAGCTACTTATGGTTGCTACTTATTAGCAATTGCTTTGAATCATCATAATGCACTGAAGATGTCTGTGCACATCTCAGTTTGTGTAGCAGTAATATACTGCAAGAAAAAATAAAACTACATTGAATGAGATTAAATAGTAATGCCACAAAAAAATAAGACCTGCAATTTACATATTTAAGGCCAACTTATTTAAAAAAAAAAAAAAATCAATTTAAGACATTTTAAGGTCTCCACTTTATATTAATAAATTTAAGAGAATCCTCTTCATGCTATTAGATGACATTAAATCATTTAATCTTCCTTTGGGATAAATGTATTATTTTCGGGGTTTATGCAGGTCTCACCAACTCAAATTAAAAACTTTTTTCGGACCATGTGAATAAAATTTAAGACTTATATCACAAGAGATGGACAAAGCAAATGAAGGGGACCAAAGCTAAAATTTCTGAGGTCATTTTGTGGCACTTGGCAGTAGCTTTGTGCTTTTCAGATGGCATATGGCTCTTTTGCTAGATAGCATTAGCATCATGTTACCCTTATCCTTAACAGCTTTGAGTTATAGAACTCAGTGAGTGAAGATGTCAGAGCAAAAGTCTTGCAAGAAAAACATAGAATACATTACATTAATTAGTCCTGCCACAACAAAATTTAAGACCTGTGATTAACATTTTTAAAGCTAACTTGTTGCTTTTCAATAAATTAAAGAAATTTTAAGGCCTTAATTTTAGGTACATTAATGTAAAACTTTTTAAGGATCCCATTGGCCTCACGTAGGCCAGTTTTCAAGCTGTGGGGAAGTCCAGACACTTTACATGAGGAGGCTGTCACAGTTTTCTCCATATGCTCGTATGTCCAAGGGGTTCCCCCCTTCTGCATTCAATAGAATCCTGTTTGCATTGGAGCGAGGCTTTCCCTGTTTGTAATGCATGTTTCGGGGAAGTAGTTCAAAGGAAACACAGCGGTGTGTGAGTGTTGCCTAGGTTGAGCTGAGCCTGGGAAATACATGCAAATATTGCTCGCTGTATCAGCTGTTTTAAACCTGTTGAGTAATTGTTTGCAAGCATTCCCAACGGTGTTGATCGTTTCGTGGACACACGCAGATTGTAAAGAAACCTGCAGTGGGATTCTCGCTGCTGCTGCCTTTAAATGTCACAGTGTCCCCAAGATGTCACTGAAACTAGAGTGGGAGAGTAAAAGAGAAAGGATAGCCGTTGGGTTTTCTTTTTCAAACGTAGATTGCGCTTGATGAAAGATAACATTATCTGCTCTGAAAAGCTGTTTTTCTTTTTTAAATGTATTCCTGGCTCAGCTTCTGCTTTGAATTTAACATCAGTCATAATGTCACAGTTTGTGAGCAACAGATTTAAAAAGTTTCAGTGCACAGCGAGCTGCTTGTTTAAAGTTTTGAATTGACGTGGAAAGACAAATATGTTTTAAGTAATGAACAGATATGAAAAAGGTCAGAAATTTCTTCTGAATTATCTTTGATCTTGTTTTGCAGATTACCAAGCACAACGTTTTTTTTTTAAAAAATGTGGTAAAAACACGAGTTTTACGATTTACTTAGAAATCAACACTCAACCTAACCCAGCTATCAATAACTGAGACAATTAGATACATTTACAGTCAGAAGTTTACATGGACTTTACACACATTTCATTTATTTGGGGCTTTGAGGCATTTTGAAAGTGTTTGTTTCATTCAGGCTGTAGTGACTATGCGCCACATATTTATGGATCAATGACAATAAAATCAAGAGCTGGATGCTAAAAATTAAATTTGTGGATTTTTTTCTAATTAAAATAAAACACGCAGACATAAAGCTGCACCAGATATTTGACAAATCTTGACAGAGTTGATTTAAATGGAAAGATTTCCTTGGATTTAAAGAAGAGTAACATTAAATTTCAGACTTTAAGTTGAATAATATGCTCCTTTCTCCATAGCAAAACACCTTTTTTAGAAATATGTTTGGTTTTATTGTCAAGTAGCCACTGAAGTGAGGTGAAATTGAATAACTGGGCGCTTCCTGTGGAGAAAATGACTGTTCAATAAAAACCACTACTGCCAAAAATGTTGAACTTTCAGTTGGTTTGTGACTAAACAGAACATTCATGACACAAACCCTCAGCATGATGCAATCGCCGCCTTCCTGCTAAGAAAATTATGGGCAACCTTAGGCGTCCTCCTTAGACTGCAGCCGGTTTTCATCTAGGATGTCTCTGTACGTCACCACATTCATCTTTCCCTCCATCCTGACTAATCTGCCAGTTCCTGCCGCTGCAAACATCCCCACAGCATGATACCACCACCACCATGCCTCACTGTAGGGATGGTGGAGTTTTCTTCAAACATGAAGCCTGGAGTGATACTTTAGCATGAAGCACAAAGAATGTTAATAATTATGTGAATGTGAGTTTTTTGCTTATTATTTTTAATAAATGTGCACGTTCTCACAATGTGCACATTATATGTGCATAAATACGCATATTTGTGTGTAGAATTTTGAAGAAACGGATTAATTTAATACAACATGGAACAAGCTGCAACAAAATTATTTTTAAAAGATTTCATTTGAAAAAACATCTTCAGTTAGAAGCTTCTTCAAATTCGTTGTGATACAGACTGCTGCCAACAACCATTACCAAGTGCAATAACGTTTTTGAAGAATCTTGAATTAATATGAATTACAGCAACATTTATTTTCCTTTTGTGACAAGGAAAGTATTTTTGAATTGAATTGAATCTTTTACAGTAAATATTTACTTCAAGCATTCAATAGTAATAATTACTGGATTGTGGAAGATTGTGTTGGGGAACAGATGTGTGAATTCAGACTGATCTAGAACAACACATTTAATAAATAAACCATGTCTTGACCACAGTATCTGGAACATAATTTAAAAGAGCATTAATATAGTAAAGTAGTCATATTTTAGGACAGGATAAATCATAAAAAAATATATATTTAAGTTTCAAAAGCATCACTAGGTGCCCAAACACAAATATATAATTTTTTTATTCAAAATATTTTAGGACAGTTCAACAGATATTTCCATTAAAATCAACATGAAGAAACCACATGACCAGTCTTTCTTCTGAAATAATAGTTACAAAAGTAGGAGTCTCAGTGTGGAGAAAACGTGAAGCGGATTCTCTCCATTCACAGCCTTTTGGTTTGAAACGCACGTCTAGTCAAAGTAAAACCTGATGTGACTCACTCAAAAACTCTCAATGTAAATTTACCCATTTAGCATCTGAAGAATGCATTCATACGCCTGAAGTGCTCAACTTTTCTTTTGCGTCTGTGATCGCTCTGGCTGGAGCCCAGTCCAGAGATTTCCTCCATCAAGCATGAAGATCTGGACAACCCCAGCGAGGCGTTCCCCAACCTGCCCATCAGAGAGGGTGCAGTTTGATTCTTCTTCCTTTGCTCTCTCACTCGAGCTTCTTCATAGGCTTCAGTTCTTCTTCACTGTCCTCCTCATCGTCTGTGTCGAAGAACTCGTCCTCAAAAAAGCTTCCTCCAAAACCGTATTCCTGCACGTGGACGGACACCTCGTTTGACTTCAAGTGTGGGGATCCTTCGATAAAATCGGCAAACCTGTTGATTATGGATATGATGTTAATTTAACAGGTGAAACCGAGTCTGCGTAACCCTGTTGTCCATCCCATTAGATAGAGCCTATTTCTCTCCTAGATGATGGCCGCTCACACTGATGCTGGTTCTGTTCGGTTTCTTCCTGTTAAGAGAGAGTTGTTCCTCTCCACTGTCACCACATGCTTGCTCAGAATGACGAGTTACTGCAGACTAAATAATCCTTAAACTGGCAATTTTTCCTGAATTTGACCTATAACTAGGATGAAATTTGAATTTATAAATAGATCATATTGGACTGGTTTGATTATACAGCTCTGGAAAAAATTAAGAAACCACTTAAAATTATCAGTTTCTCTGATTTTACTTTTTATCGGTAAATATTTGAGTAAAAGGAACATTGCTCTTTTATTCTATGAACTACTGGCAACATGCAGGGTTTCCCCTAGTGTGTTATTAGCCTGGCGGGCCACCAGGCTTTACTTGTGCCCTCACCAGGCTAAGCATTGCTTGTTTAAGTTTTTAAAAAATATTTGCATTTTTCACACATAAATAAGTGATATTTTCATATTTCTTGTCAATTTTTTTTTTTTTTTACCCTCCAGGGGGTCTTTTGTGGGCTCTAGTGTCCCTTATATGATAGTAGGCTGACAGGAAACAGGGAAGGAGAGGGGGGAAGACATGCGGCAAATGTCGTCGGGTCCGGGAGTCGAGCCCGCGACGGCCGCGTCGAGGACTCAAGGCCTCCAAATATGGGTCGCGCTAACCGCTACGCCACCACGGCACGCCCCCATTTCTTGTCAATTTTAAACATTTTTTAACTCAAAAACACAACGGGCCACTGGATGAATGACGGCTTGAGCGCTCTGACCATCAGGCTTAGAAGGTTTTCTAGGGGAAACCTTAACATGTCTATGAAATTCCAAGCAAAAATACTGTATTTATTTGCAGAAAATGAAAAATGATCAAAATAACCAAAAAAAAAATGCAGTGCTTTCAGACCCCAAATAATGCAAAGAAAACAAATTCATATTCATTTAGAAACAACAAAACTAGTGTTTTAACTCAGGAAGAGTTCAGGAATCACTACTTGGTGGAATAACCAGAAGGTTTTCAATGGGGTTCAGTGCTGTGGTTTATTAATTTTTTCAGAGCTGTATTTTCCTTGACCGTATTTTGAGGTGACATTTATTCGTGCTTTAGAAATAAGTTGAATTAAATGCATCACCAATTTACAAGAAAACTATTTACAAACTGAGAATTTTTTAAAGAAAAAATGTATCAACATGTAGGACATGATTTTCTGCAATTTTAATATTTACACAGGCGGCCTCCTGCAAATCAGAGATGATGTCAAACAGCCCTTATTCTCACTAATCAGTCAGAACCCAACTTCGGCATTGGGATGTTTCATGATTTGTGGAGCAGGAGGAAAAGAAATGTCTATTATAAAATAACTGTTCTATACTTGCATGTCCACAGTGTTAAAAAACTGAAAAAATGTAAAGAGGAAAATATGCAGAAGCCAGGAATGAACAAACTTAATCAGAAATCAAGCTGTGAGGTAAACCGGGGCTGACCGAGCTGAGTTGTCTAATTATCATTGTTCCTATTTTGACTTTTGATTATGAATAATGAAGCTCTAAAAATACACTGAATCATCTTTTATCTGAACAGTGACCTCACTAGGTAAATAAATCAACTCTGTGTAAACTCAGGAAGTTCAAAGGATTGGATTATTGTTCAACCTGTAATATATCCAAAATGTCCAACCTGTGAGTCAGTGAAAAACAAAGCAGCAGACGCATATTTTCATCTGGGTTTTTTTTGTATTCTAATATTTTTTAATCACTGCTGGCCTCTCGCCGCTTTTATTCTGAAGTAAAATGCAACAACGGTCTTTCTTCAAAAACGTTTTGCACAGATAAGTCTAAAAATCCAAACGGGCACCTTTTTGGGGACTGAAGCCTGGACACGGCCTTCCAAGGACTGAACTCTGGGCTGTTGCAGTATTTACGCAGCTCCTCCAGCGCACGGCGGGTTTCTTCTTCTGCTTCTTTCTGATACTCCTCCTCAGTGAGCAGGCGGCGTGGCTGGGGCTTCCAGTAAATGTAACCTCTGACTTTCCTGCAAACCAAAATGATGTGATGGAAATAAAAAATAAAAACACATCCGCATCACCCGGTTAAAATGCAAAGTAAAGATCCTGAGAAATAATTTCTAAAGTTTGTTCAGTTAGCTGAAAAACCAACATATTAGAGGGGGAAAAGCTAAATACTGCAGATTGTACCCCTAAAACTGATACTGTTTTAAACTTCTATATCTTTTGTAATATTTGTAATTGTAAATATTTTTATAATAATACATCATATAAAATATATTTTATATTACATAAAATATTTTCATATTTTATTTTCATAAATAAAATGAAAATAAAATATTCTTATATTTTATAATTACATCACATTTTATGTAGTAAAATATTTGATTACATAAAAGAATATTTTCATATTCTTTTTTGTAATGTGAAAATATTACATTCACATTTATGTAATAAAATATATTTATAGTAATATTTGAATATTACTTAAAATATAAGTTTTATATATATATATATATATATATATATATATATATATATATATGTATATATATATATATATATATACACACACATTACTAATACATTACCTAATACATTACTAACATTAGGGATACATTACTAATATATCTAAGTAATGTATTACTTAATGTCTTTATTATGTCTATTATGATAGACATTATTATGATCTGTCTTTTTCATGTTATGAGAAAATGCATTAAATCTACTTTCTAAATTAGTTATATGTAAAGGGTCATTTCCCTTATTTTTTGGCATCTATAAGAACATAGGTAGTTAAAATGTTTAATCTTTGATAAATGCGGACCAGATCATCCAAGTTTAGGTATTGAGCCATTGAATAATAATTTATAATTAGTGACTCTTTAATTTTACATCATAAAAATGAAATTTCGCATCAAAATAAAAGTCAAATCAAGAATTTTATTTTTAGAATCCACAGACCAAACTGTGAAAATCATTTTATTTTTGTATGAATGTGTTTTACTGTTAGTAAATAGAAGAACACAAATAATTAGGTGGACAAAAACTAAAGTTAGAATCTAACAAATTAAAAATACATGCCATCAAAAACAAAAGAAAATCATATTTTTATCTTTCAAATAATGAAATAAGATGAAGTCTGGAACATATTTCCATACGTATCCAGCCTTGGAAAAATTATAAATTTCCAAACATTTCAAGACTGAACAAAGAAAACTGTAATAAATCTCTGAAAACGCTGAATCTGCAGATGAAATTCAGATGACCTGTGAGGGGTTTTCTAACATTTACTCATTTGCATCCTATAGCTAAAGCCACAGATTACAGAAAGGTTATAAACAATCAAACTGATCTTATGGCACAAACTTATGAGTCAGTGGCAGTGAAAGAAAGTCAGGCTTATGTAAATAAAATATGGAAACCGTGACCTTACTAAAAAAACAAGTTACAGTCTAATGAAACCAAGCACAAACTTTTAACTATGATTCTAAAAGGTGGAGGTGGCAGTATTATGCAATGGGGTTCTTTTTTTTTATTGGGACTAAAGTTTTGCTGAAAAAGTCTTTTTTTGACTCAAAACTAAGCCTGTCTCAATAAACAATAAATCAATTAATTGAATGAAAATGAGAAAAGTTTAATTTCCATTTGCGCAACAATCATTAAAGAGATGCTCCCTTAAATATCACTGAAAAGCCGCCATTTTGAGAAACGCTGCAAACATTTGACACCCAGTATGATGTATTTAGTCTGCTCTACCTTTTGCCTGTTTTCCCTGTCTAAGCTGGACGACTATTATTTTTTATTTAAATACAACTTTGGTTTCAGTTTCCCTACATACAGTTGCTACAGTAGATTCTCATTTCTTGCTGTACTCTTGCGCCCTCTTCTGTCAGCATTTGAGTGTTGCATACCTCCACACCGTCAATGCCAGAATGACTGGGTACTCCAGATTTTTGGAGAGCAAAGACGCCAGGATGATAGCAAAGGCAACTTGCTGGATCTGAATTCCCAGATAAATTAGAAGCAGTCCAAACAGTTGCAGCGTCCATGACAGGATGTTGATGCTCTTCTCATCCACCAGGGGGCCGTAGCGGTAGCACACAGCAAAACTGATGAATCCCACCACCGTTACGTAACCTGACAGAAAAAACCAAGGAAGAAGAATTTATGCAGTGTGTTTTGCAACCTAAAATATGGCTTTTCTGTCTGTTTTCAACTTGAAGTGCTTGATGTGACAAACACATAGCATGGTTATTATTATGATGTGGATGAAAAATATCATTCAAATGTTTTTGCAAAATAACAATATGAAAAATCAGAGTGTCCCTCTGATTAATTTGACTTCCTGCAACGATGGGTGTTAAATTACCGTAATAACCTGATACTGGCTTCAAAGCGCAATGTCTCCCCTTTCAGAAACTGCTGGAATTTTTTAGAAAGCGCAAAGTATGGCGGAATTACAATACTGCAAATTTGGCTGTGTCGTCGCTGACACGTTCCATCTGGAAGGGTTAAAGCTTTCAGACTAACTATAATATTGTCACACTTCTCAGATCTTTACTTTAATTTAACAGAGAATCACGGAACATTTTCCTCCCACTTCACAATTCTGCACTGCTGTGTGTTGGTCTATCCAAGTTTCTGGTTGTAACACAAAAATTAAAAAAGTTCAAGCACTAATGAATATTTTTTCAAGGTTCTGTAACTCTTCCCCTTTGTTATTTTCTGCCTGAAGTCTGTGTTTTTGGCGAGTGTATACCTAATGCAGCATGCCAGTGCTCTCGCAGAATTACCCCCAGGTTTCTGCAGACCAGCTGGATGGCATACAGAGAGAAAGACCACCCGCCCACAATAAGCATGTAAAAGGGGCTTTTCTGTGGAAAACAGCAGGGGTACAATTAACCACTGGATCAGCAAGACTTTAATTCTGAAAAAAAAATATTTAAAGGCAATTAAATATCTTACCTTTGGTAAAAAGCGAGACAAAATGAAAAAGAGGATGATCAGAGAGGCGATCATGCCTGTGCTCATTCCAGCAGAGTAGAAGAAGATTTGACTCCTTCAGGAAAGAATCAAAACACAAAGAAAACTGTAATAAATCCTGTTAAAACTTAAAATGTAAGACTGGGTTTTGGACAGATAAATACCTGCTCAGAGATTCTGCAAAAACAAACAGCAGCGCCCCGGAGAGGAAGACCAAAAACAGATAGATGTCAAACTCTGAAAGGAAAGGAAAGTTGGCTGGTAATTATCTGTGAAGCTTGTAGCAACCCTGCTTAGACTTTGACCTTTCCTTTCCAAAGAGACTTTGCTCTTTTGTGCACTTAAAATAACATTTATTGTCTTAGTAAATTCCTACTTCAGTCTGTTCTTATATTAGTGACATTTTACTGGTAAGTTTTTTGTTTCACGTAAACTTACAAAAACTTGTAAGTTACAAAGGTTTCAATATGAAACTTCCTTTATTCTTGTGTCGAATCTGTAATGTGTCGATATCAACGTGAAAAAATGTGTTTTATTTGGAAAAGATTACAAAGGAAGAGCTCTGAATGGCTCACTCCTGCCTGATGAGTTCTCCATATGAAAGTTTAAAAAAAAAATCTTAACCAAAGAAGAAAAATCAAACAAGTTTTTGAACTGTGAGACTTACCAACCATACTGTTTTAGTTGATCACAACTGCTTATCATTGCACTCTCTTTGCTTATTTTTGAGTCAAACTCCATTATTTTTTATTTAAGAATGCTGAAAGAACTTTGACAGGGATACAACCAAAACCTACTCAACTCCAGGTAAAGATTATTTGTGTCCATCTTTATTACGGTATATGTGGAAGGTTTGAAGCTTACTCCATCTTTCTCTTATTAATTTATTTCCATCAAATTAATTGAAAATGAGAGTCAAAAGTATCTTTTGCCATTACACCAACTAGATCCTCTTCCAATCTGAATTGTTTTTATACCCTGAATTAGTGAGCTGTTCACAATTATTTGTTGCCTTTGCTTAGTATTCCTTTTGTATAACTAAGTTTATTTTCTAAAAATAGCACTTTGTATTGCCTTGTTGCTAAAAATGTGCTATATAAATAAAATTACCTTTAAAGGAGAAGGTAAACATCTGGGCAGTATATTAAAAGTAACATTTCTTCCTGTAATCTTTAGCAAAACATTTAATTTTCAGGTTAATAATAATAATTTTATAATGTACTCTTCTTTTTAACTCTACCAGTTATTGTGAAGGTGCTACATCTGTCACTAACCAGTCAGAACGTGATCTGCACTGGTCTCCTACTTACTGCGGATTGGTTTGACGGTGTACTGAGCTCCTGCTGTAGGATCCACCTTGAAGCATGTCTTTTTGCAGAACAGGTTGATGTTAATGACAGTTTCATTTTGCTGTTCACGTAGAAAAAATCGAAACCAGCTCCAGACACTGAAGCGCTCCAGCTCCTGCAGCTCTTCTTCACCTTCCACAGTTTCCACCTTAAAGACCTTTGAACTCCACACTTTCACCTGTGAGAAAAAGGCATTTAATTTACTGTTTAACAATCACAATCATGCACAGAGGATTTTCCTACAATACATTTTTAAGCTAACAGAGCAACTTCCAAGTTTCAACATGTTATAATTTGGATTTTTTAAAATCTTTTATAGAATAATAGGTTTTAAACTTAAGTCAGTGTAATTTGTGGTACTTGCATGAATTCTTGTCCACGTTTGCCTCCAGGTTGGAACAACTGTGTTTTTGTAGCAGAACCGGTTGGGCCCCAACGTAAGGTACTGCTCGCCATCATGAAGATCAACTATCGGACGGATGTCACCTAGATTGAACAAGCAGAATGTGTGACTGTATCACAAAATAAAAAAAAACAAACAAACAAACAAACAAACTTGAAAGTCAAAGCAAATAAGACTTTTCTCCTTTCATGTTTTCCAGTAGCCTGTCTGTGTAGAAAGTTTTGTGATGCTGATAATATTGGTAGATATTGTAATGATATCAGTTGGAATATATGACTATTTTTGTCTTTTCTCTCTTTCTCATCGGTGTTTTCGCCACTTTGTGACCTTTAGCAGTTTGGGGCAACGCCATTTTTGTCCAGTATGAACCTGTGCTACCATGAGACTGTCCAACTGGCTAAACATGATGTTATTAGGAACAATGCAAGTTAACACTTAGCCAACAATTATTAAACTTTAAACAGTCTTTGACATGTAAATATTGCACAAACTGACGATGACATATTCGCTATTTACTGTGCAGCCTTGTGTCTTTATTTTAATGTTTACATTATGATATACATATGTATAAATAAAAAATAAATACTAACTTATTTTGCGATAAGAACTCAAACGAAAATGCAAAAAACTAGCATTTACCTGCTTCAAACCTCTAAAAAGTTGTCACAAATATACAAATACCTAAAAATGTGTTTTCAGCCAACTCTGTAAAACAATTTCTCAGCTTTCCTCAGTACAAATACTGACTATGATTCACTGAGGCAATATATTATGACCTATCTATCATTCATTACGTTTTCTACAAGCAAAACAACTCGGATTAGTGAGGGCCTCAATGAAAACAACCTGGGCGTGTTCTGGGATGTCAAGCTAACGCCTACAAAAATGACAGGGTGCAAATTTCCAAACGGAACAATGGATGGTAGCCACAAGCTTCCACGAAGGAACAAGACCCGAAGGAAATTATCAATTGCATTAACGTCTATTGCTGTCTGATGAAGCTAAACAATCGTTAAAACTACTGCTAGTCTTTCAAAAACCCATAAATGTTACACTGACTCGCTCAAAGTCCAAATGTAAATGGAGACAAACAGTAGCTAATGTGTATTAGCCGTAGCTTGTAAAATATATTTTAAATACCAGCAAAGGTCATTCTACCTGCTTTATAACACAGCTTCTTACCTGTGTATTGGTGTGACGTTTGAGGTAGACACATAAAAAGCACTGTAAAAACCATTAACTTCGAACTTGCTGAGATGTAACCATTTATAGTTTTCATGCATCCCGCCATGATGATTTTGCTAACTCCCGCCTCCTCTAACGTCTCTTCCTGCTTCCTCCGCCTAGCAACCGTTCGATGAGTTACAGGCGGGACAGCCAATCAGAAAACAAGTCAAGATGACGTCATCGTCAGGGTTTGACGTTTTCGTTTCGGATATTGTTAATTTGCCATTTTCCTTTCTTTGCGAGATTATTGGGAGAATATGTACTACTAAAACAGATATTTAGACATTTATTGTCAAGTTTAACCTGTGGAATTGTCTCAAATTCCGTTGTAAGCAACATCAAATTAAGGTGAATGAGTCAAACTTTTTTTCTCTCTTTGAATGACAAACTTAGTTTTTGTTTGTTTATTTGTTTAATGACAATACCTTGTTAAGCCATAATACATAAGAGGCCAGAACTATATCTCCTTACTGGAGAATTCTAAGTCATGTGAGTGGTTGATTGACTGGTTGATTCATTGATTTTATTTCAAACACAAATAAAAAATAGCCAACAAAAACAAAGTGTCCAAAAAAGAAAAGGCTTTTGAATGTTACCTGGAAGTAATTAGTTTCTTGCTTTGTACTTAAGAGCTGTCACAGATACAGTAATAGAAGACATAAATGCTGAAGCAGCTGAGCCTTGTAATTAAGTATGTTGCATGTTTTACACAATACAGGATTTTTTTTTTACCCATTTTTATCTAACGCCACCCATTTTGTAAAATGATACACCTCAATAAATAAGAAAAGCTCTTTTTTCTCATTAATTCAACTGACAAAGTCAAACACATATTATTTAGATTTATATATATGTTTGTTTCACTCAATTTTGATGATTATGTATACCAAATGAAACCCAAAATGTAATTTCTAAAAAAAACAACTACTCAAAACCAACAAAAATAGAATTCTTAACTCAGAAATCATATGTGTTTTGCCCTATTTAATGGGGAAGTCCAACACAGTCATTGTCACACCCTCTAAAAGGAGGAAAATGACATTGCTTAAGAAGTTGACTGTTTATGTGGTAGAAAAAGTTGCACAAGCAAATCCACCAATGCAGATGAGCTGAAGGCCATTTTCAAAGTAACCTTCCTCTCTCCTCCTCGGTGCCACAGGCTGATCTCCTCCAGCAAACCATGCAAAAGAAACCACAACCAAATACTGAACATTTTTAAAGATTTTCTGTGAAGCTGAATTTTGGGGTTTCAGTAACAAGATGCCATTACCGTTACAATTAAGAGAGATAAATGTATGAAATCTATTGTGTAATAAATCTATGTAAAAATATGTTTCACATTTTTAATCAAATTACTGAAATAGATTCAGAATTCAGAAAAAAAATATTCAGAAACTTGCAAACAAACATCAAAGACTGGCAACTAAACCTTTAGAGCAGGTCAAAAATCTCAATATTATAACTGATTCAGTGTTCACAAAGTATGAGAAATGTTACAAATGTCTGATTGATTGATACGTTAAAAACAAATGTTACTTTAGACATATTAGGCATGTTTAAAGTTTGATGTGACAGAGGTGTCACAACCATTTATTACCTAATGTAAATCTGTTACATTAGGTACGTTTAACTATGAATAAATTAAGCATAATCCAGGACTTGTTATTGGATTAAATTAGTGACCTTGGACAGTGGGTGATGAAAAAGCCCTGTCTTTTTAAAATTAGCTGGTTCTGTCAGAGATGAGGAGAAGATGTCATAAAAACCCATATTCACATGACTACAAAGACAGGCTGCGAATACGTCAATTTGGGTTATCAAACTGATGATTAAGCTAAATGAGGAATTGCCAAAGAATCATATGTTGCATCTGAGTCACAGCAGTTGGCATGACACATGACATGACGCATTCTTGTGTCTACTCCATGTGTCTACATGACACATTTGAGTTTGTTTTTTATCTTGCATTTTTTTTAAGTAATGCAATATAAAGGAGATATGTCAGAAGCCTGGGTTGTACCGTTAACCTTTAACTGAGATAAAATACAAAGAATATGAGTGTTATTTTTGATTAATTTCAACGATAATATCAAACACAGAACATAAATCCACTCAAAATTTAAAATACACCAAACCAAAACCCCAAACTTTACATTATTATCCCAAGATTTATTGCTTCAGTTCACTTTGGTCAAGTAAACAGATTGTACTGCAGGAATCCATAATCTGCAGTTAAAGTCCTACTGTGTGAAAAGTCACATTTACGTCCCAATAGCCAGGAATAAGTCTTCTAAACTACACTATGCAGACTTTGTTATTAACGTTATGACATTTATTTATACTATGCCAAAAGTCTGCCTTCTCATTAGAGAAAGTTTGGTTTGATCTTTTTTTAAAGACGTAAATGTTAAAAATGGTTTATTTCTCTTGATAGTTAAGAACCTTTTTTAGTCTGTTAAACTACTTTACAATTCAGGTTATTTATGTAACCCACAATCCACAATAGAAATTACTTCATGACATTTAACAAAACAAACAAGTTCAGTTTATTTACAGTTTTAGAAAAATATTTAATGAAAATTCATACCAATAATTAATCCTTCATCTATCTATCTATCTATCTATCTATCTATCTATCTATCTATCTATCTATCTATCTATCTATCTATCTATCTATCTATCTATCTATCTATCTATCTATCTATCTATCTATCTATCTATCTATCTATCTATCTATCTATCTATCTATCTATCTATCTATCTATCTATCTATCTATCTATCTATCTATCTATCTATCTATCTATCTATCTATCTATCTATCTATCTATCTATCTATCTATCTATCTATCTATCTATCTATCTATCTATCTATCTCTTAGCTTCCTCTGGTGGACAGATGGAGAAACAACAATGACGTTTCACTTGGCAACACAAAACCTGCTGAAATAATCTAAAACCTTATTATTTTTAGTAATACAGTTTTCTGTTTGGCTTTTTAAGTCAGATTTTTTGCAATATACATTTTTACAGTAACTGCGTTAGGCAACGTTTACCATTTGTTTCCCCTGTGTTTTAAAATATAAGTTTTCCAGACTTGCTGTGTCACTGAGCATACACAGAATACCCAATCTGCTGCATTGCCAGCATCCGAGTTAACAGCAATTAATGTTTCAGTCAGAAATGAGGAAATCCTGCAAAAACCTTCATCACCATCAGCCTACGCCTGATGATGTTTTTACATTAAAACATTTAACAACAATCATTTACTTTAGAAACTTTGAAAGCAGTATGGTAATTTTGGAGCGTCTTGATTAAACTAGCGATTTGCTTAGAGAGTAGAGGAACCACATGAATCTGCAATTAAGTTGTGGTATCATTGCTGTAGTGGTGCAACAGTTCTGAAGCTGTTTTTCCGCTTAATGCACGAATGATTAGCTGAACCTTCTTTCCACATACACAAACAAGCCCAGAAAAGCTCAGCAGCTGCATCTGTATCTTCTCTGTGCGCTGTAGAGACACGCAGCAATGTCAGAATCAACACCCACCAATGGTATTGCTTGAAGGATTGTTTGATGGAGTGTTGTCCTCCTGAACTCCACCCAACATCTGAGCTCCAGAGACTGCAAACAGAGTCGACTCTCACACTTACTCTTTGTTCATTGCAGCTTTATACTGCTTATTGCAGTAGAAGACAGATACTTCTGAGTTAAAGTGAAATTTATCATCATCTAAGTATGCCACTGCTATTACCTTTTATCTACTGCAAACACTTTATGATCATAAATTAAAATATCTATGTTTTTCATTGTAGGCTATTCATAATCCAGCATGAGCTGCTCAGGCATGTCATTGACTCAACTGTTTGTTTTTTAAATATTTTATTGCAAAGTAAACATGTATTTGGTGACAGCTGGTGATAAGCTCCCATAACAGCTGAAGCGTAAAGTAGTTCAGACAGCAAACAGCTTTCCACAGTTATTTTAAAGAAAGTAAACATTTAAAAAGAAGTGTGGACACCATCCAAATAATTTTCTGACATTCATTTTAAAATTTGACTTTTGTCACGTTTATCAAATGTATTTCGCAAAGCCTTAGATGCATCTTCAAGTTGCAGCTTACTGATGCAAGACTGGGCGGCCAATGACATCGGGTTTATTTCACAAGGAGGATGAGTAATTCAACTGACTTTTCTGTACTTAGTAGGTCAAAGAGGAAATGTTTAAAGAGTTTTATGATTTTACTATTGCTGCACGTAGAATGCCACATGATCAGAGTATTCTTAAATGTGTAGAAGATAGAGGAATGAGTATTAAATATAATTTTAAGTGTGTTAATATTTGAAACATTCACAATATTAATGAGCAGTACTCATGAGACGTGGGAGACTAGTAGCATATTGCATACGATTGATTTCAGTTAACTACACTGTGCTTAGATGCTATTAACAGACTTTTATTGCAATTAACAATTTCTATAATGAATATAAAGTGACTTAAAGGCAGGTACTTTTTAAGAGGGGTTACCTGAATATCTACAGTGTAGTAGAATACTACTTCTATTGTTTTTTATTTTTATTTAGATGAAACAAAACTCAAAGCAACACTGAAAGAAATAACTAAACATTTAAACTGCATACACATTTGCATTATTTACATAGAAATGTTTAGTAACTAATGTTAAAAAAGGATCTGTAAGAATAATTTTATCACAGGAAACCCGCTAGAAAACATAGTATCTTTTAGACTGTATTTTCATAGTAATTTGAGGAACTGCAGAAAATGAAGAAAATATCCATTTAAACAATTTCAATACATATTTCTAAGAAGCATTACTTTTATTAAAAAGGGTAATTATGTGGATATGCTTAAACACTTTACATTTTGCAATAGTTGTTTCACAATTATTGCAAAATGTAACAGTGAATGTGAACCAACTCAGTCATTATCAGAATAAATAATAGCAGACCTCAGTCTAAACACAAGAAAAGTAACATTAAACTCTTAAATATAAGCAATAATAAGATATTATCTCATCACAATAAAATAGCAAAGTCAAAATAATATGTTACTAACTTGTATGAGATTTTAAAAAAATCAGTTATGAGACACTATTTTATTATTGTAAATTAGATTAATCAGTAATAAGGCAAACTGTTAATATTTACATAACTACGTAGAAATCATGAAATACGATGATACTTTAGAAATGCTAACTTTTCCCACTTGTTCTACCATAACACATAAACATGACCCTCTAAAAATACATCGTTCTAACTTATACTTTCAATTATTAAAAATGTATCGTATTTTTCTCTCATAACAAACTATAACTTTACCAAATTTCTTTCTCCACCCATTAACCTTCACGTTACACCCTGGTTCCAAGGTAGAGTAGTGTAATTAACGGACGGTCCCTGAAGGCAGCATAAGTAGGGGAGGTTGCTGTGTGTGGAGACTGAGTAGAAAGCAGAGGACGGAGCAGAGAGTGTGATCTCATAAACTTGGTCCAAAGCTTCGACACACTGCCGATTTTTGACCCTAAAAGGACTCAAATCAAGTTTCTCTCAACGGTAAGTAAAAATATATCACGAAATATTAAATTATACCGTTGCTTCGGCATCTTCCTTTTGGGTGTTTCTGTTATTTTTTTTTTTTTTTTGAAGTGACCGTTTAACCGTTTCAAAGTGTGCAGTAATAAACGGGTTTTGTGGCCTTTTTTGATTGAAACTAAAATAAAAGGGGTAACTACGCGTTTTTATGTAAGTTTAATTAATTCACACTAAACCTGAGTGATTTAATGGTTGTTTATTTAATCGATTGCTGTAATTTGGTCAGATGATGACAAAGCTGGTTTTGTTGTCGGTGGTAATTAACGGGTCGTTACGGAGGTACGCGGTTACTAGTGACTTTAAAAAGCAAACTTTGAAACATTTTAATTTAATAAAGGAAAATTTATCACTTTGTTTTGAGTTTTTGTCACATTTTCTTTACATTGCGCATTTTTCTGCTCCCGCTGTTCACGGTTTTTTACGGCTGCTTTGTACTTTCTGAGATACCCAATATAAAAAGAAAAGTTTAAATAAGTCAGAAGAACATTTTGGAAACTCTTTCCTCTGCTTTTTGAGACGTTGTGATGTGTCAGTAGCTCAACCAAGGAGCTTTTTGCTTTTCGGTACTCGCTTCCTCCTAAAAATGAGTCAGGTCTTCCACTTTTTTAATTACATCTTATGTAATCCTTAATATATCTCTTAATTTATCTCTGATTTGGCTTCCTTTCTGTTAAAATCAGGATCCTGCTCATCATCTGCCATGGCTGTGGAAGGTGGAATGAAATGTGTCAAATATGTACTTTTCTGCTTCAACTTCATTTCGTTGGTAAGTTACAACCAAATTCCCCTTCTCCTGATACGTTTATTGTTAAAAAGTTAGCAGACTGGGTGTGGAAATAGACTAGGAACTTCACTAACAGGCTTCACAGCATGAAAATACCACAGTTTCACGTTATCAAAGATTTAAACCTCACTAAAACCTTTACCTGTGGAGCCAGAAGTTAAACAGGACAAAGAGCTTTGTGTCTCTTCTTGAACAGGCCTGTGACTTAAAATTGAACCAAACCTTTGTTAAGTCAGCTGATGAACACTCACATTGATCACACAACAACTTCCTCTTCTTCCGGCATCCATATGCAGGACTTGTTTACTTTTGACATCTATGAAAACCTGGATGAGATTAAACTTTTCCGGCTTATTGCCTGTTTGCAGTCTGGGAGTTTTAGAGGTGGCGATTGTGGAATGTGAATCTTTTGACCAGATTATCAGAGTCATGTGATTCTTTCAAATCAGTATGTATTCAGTTTTTATTTATTTGTGCTATACTTAGCTATGTATTGTGCAAACCCTGTACTGGGTTGCAACTATACAGCAACTTCAACTTGCACATGAGGAAGCCAAAATGACTAAGCAATATAGCTATGGTTTCAACATTAGCTTTCCTTTCGACTTTAAGAGTTAGAAGTTTCATGCAGGTGTTACAGCGTGTAAATAAACACTCTGGCTATGCCTGATTTTTTATCTTACTACATCATAGAAAATTTGCTGGATGTTACTCAGTAACTAATGCATTTTGTGTCTGTTTTTGTGCAGAGAGGATTAAATTTAGGTTTGACTAACCATTCTTCTTCAGGATCAGTGCTTTTATTTTACCACTTTGTGTCAGATTTATATATTTAGGTTTTAGCAACTCAGAAAATAGCAAATATAGTTGAATTAAGCTCTGTTTTATTACATAATATATTCCAGGATTTATTTGACATTATTGGCTCAATTCACCTGCTGTCTTCACTCCTTTTTTGTTCCCCAGTGTCAGCTACCAGCTACCCAATTGACCCGGGCTCAAATATTTACATTGTCAACAAGAAAAGGTTTTCATTTCAAGCCAGTGCTTAGCACGGGTTACAGGGAAATCAATGGATGGTGTGCATTAGTTGGAGATGTTCACAAGCTGAAGAGTTTATGTAAGACTCAATGCATGAAATTGGTGCAGTGATTAAAAGAAGTTTATTAAACAACAATTTTCTACAATTGTGAAGAAACAAAAAATATTTTGGCAGCAAAAATCTCTTACTGCTTTATAGATTAAACATCAAGGTGAGAAATTGCTGGACTTGTTTAACGAGCAGACCACAGTAATGGTCAAAAGCGGCATTATTTACAAATATATGATATTCAAAATCCAACCAATCACGTTTGAACACGCTCCAGCTGTTAAAAGTATACATTTGCAGAAGTAAAAATGAAAATCAGAAGTTATTAGTTGATGATAATTTGGATATTCTTCCCTTTGCATAGACAGAAAAACAATAGAAACGCAAAACGTTTGTAACCTTTATGACTTTCACCATAAAAGTCAAAGATGAGAAATAGTTACCATTGATAGTTTGGCATATTTTTTATTCTCGTTGGCTATATTCAAGTAGTAGTCTGCTGTTGGTGTGTTTATCAGCGGGTTATGATTACTGTTAAACTTCAATAAAGTTGTAAACAGTACAGTGATAGTTATGTCTGGGAGTAAGAAGGTAAAATAAAAAGTAAATACTTAGAAATACAAACACAAGAATACTGATTCTTGTGTTAGGCTATATTAGCCCTTTTGAATGCAAGAAATGTTTTCTTAAAAGATATGTAGAATAATTAGAAATATCTTTTTTACACATTCCCCATGCTTCATTCTGTGAGTTTTCTTCATCCTGTCCTCAAACTTTCAATCCAAACATTCTCACTGATGTTCTGTGATAAAGGAGTCAATTTTAAAATTTGCATCAGTTTTCCGGATAATGTATTATAAATATTTACAGTAATGTTGAAAGGTAGAAAACTAATAATACATTTAAGTTTTTATGGATTATTCAAAGTTTGTTTTTCTAACATTTTTATAAAATATTCTAACATAGAATTAAAGCAGCTTTGTTGTTTTTTGGGCTGTTTTTTTTCTGTTTTAATGTCATCACAGCCATGTATCAGTTTGCAAAAGCAGAATATTTTTAACTAAACTGAGATAACAGAACATTTCCAAGTCTCTATTTCTAGAGAAGCCGTTTTCTTTTTTAAAAAAAAAAAGTTTTAGCCATGCTTCTCTAATAAACACATTCACAGTTCACTGAATGTACTTCCCTGTTTGCTTAAGAGCTGCTTGGTGTGAGCTGATCATAGCCAAATAGATTACACACACACACACCCGCGCACGCCCACACACACACTGTTTGTTAAAGGTCCGGACTGCTACCATCACCCCACCCAGAAGATTGACAAAGTATCATCTGATAATTTTCCACATTCAGGAACTGAAGTATGTTGTAACTTCCCATCAGTTTAGTTGTTTAGGTGCAACAGTAAGTCATCTAGATTGAGAGAATTCAGTTTGTTCTTTGTTCACATTTAGCAGGTCTTACTTCTGTAGTTTTGGCATTTTTGTACACGACTATTTGGGGTTCTAAAAGAATCCACTTCTTCTGACCCTGGGTCAGTTCATATCTGCTTAGAAAACACATGACTCAAGGTTATTTTGTCACAATTTTCTTAAACATTTTGGTTTGATCAGGAGTGAGAATCTGTCATATTTCATAGGAGTTGAACAGCCACAATTAGTGGCAGTGTAAAAGCTTTAGATAATAAAATTCAATTTCTAATCCCTGAGGTGGGATATTTAGGAAACACTAACACACCATTTGTAAAACCTAAATTATTAAAATTAGTTGACATAGTGAAAGAACAGACAGCTGGACAATAATTGACTGTAATATTATACATCGTATCCAACAATAATTACTTGTTGTTTTTGGTAATTTGAACAGTTTTCTGTTTGGACACCGTCTAAGTTCAATATTCAAATTATTTCACGGTTTGACTGATGCACAAAAGTTTTTTTTCTGAATTTGTATATTAATTTGCTCCTTAGTCTTAACCAATTTTTGAATGTTTTCTGGTAACTGTTTTGGTAATTTTCTTATTGATCGTCCGCTGTAATTAAAGTTAAAAAGATACTGTAGTGATGGGTTAACTATTAAATACCAGTTTATTTGTTTAATGTCTGGGTTGTACAAGTAATACATGTATATTCCATACATTTATTGCTTGTGGAAAGGAGAGGACATTTTGGTAGGTTTATACTTCCAAAGTTTTGACATTATGTTCATACTGTATTTTTGTACATATTCAAAAATTAAACAAACAATTAATCTGAAATACACAAAGATTTAAGCTTTTTTGATTTTATTTCTTTTTACTTCTATGGCACATCAAATTATTTAACTAAAGCAAATTAAACTAAAATGCAAAGTTTCATAACATGAGTACAAAACGATTTGTTTACGGGTATGAAATGGAAATAGGTTTGTCCAAAATAACTGTGTATAAAACAGATGTGCAAAATAATCAAACCTCACATAATCTCTTTAGAACGAAGAATAACTTTAATTCTTTTTAGAGCTAAAATCAAAATATTTCTAGATGGGTACATTAAAGATTAGACCTGAGTTTTATCACAGTTAAAAACTCATTAATCACTATTTTTTGCTTTGTATATTTAAACAACAAGCAGATAGTTTAATTTTCAACAAGATATAGCTGGCATGAAAACTAAACTAATTTCCTGTTGTTCTTACAGTTTTGTGGACTTGCACTGATTGCTGTGGGAGTCGTCGTGCAGGTTTCTATGCACAAAACCTTTCGGATCATGGACGTCAACGCCTCTGCAGGCCCCATTATCCTCATCGTGGTGGGTCTTTTGACTTTCTTCGTCGCATTCTTCGGCTGCTGCGGAGCCTGGAAAGAGAACCACTGCATGGTCGCCACGGTAATCCACTGATCCACAGCATCCTTTACAGTCATAAGTAAAGCTATAGCAGAGCAGAGTATACACAGATTTCTTTAAAATCAATTAAACATGGGTATAATAATAACACAAACTGCATCAACAGCTAATGTATTAGTTTTGTCTATTTTTCCCATTTTTTTTTATTTCTTTAAAACTGTATTATAATTATTTTCCACCATTATTTATTTTTTAGTTTAGTTTTTGTTCTTGTTGATCTATCAGTGTTTTTAAAGCATAACTTCCTATGGGTTTAATCCTGTAATAACCAGGAAGACTGTTTGTAATGCATCTTGTGATTGGAAATGTCAGCTGAGTTGCTGACATTTCCAATCACTTCCATTTTGTTACGGTAACACTATCAGTTCCCTGTAGAATATTTATCTAATAGTGTCTTAATGTTTATTATAGTTCAAAATGAATGCTTGTCTGCCATCACAAATATATGTGATGAAGAGCTTAAACTCTTCTGTAAAGAGTTTTCAAAAGGTTTAGGAATGTGTTTATTTTTCCAGAATGAAAATAGGGAGTGTTTATTCATGAACTAGCCTAGAGGTAATTAATTATGAACAGCTTTTCGCGTATTGAGGGTGAATATAGTTGTTATTTTCTTATTAAGAAAATCAGCTAAGGCAACACCAAATCTCTACACTACTGTAGAGAGTGTAGAGATTTGGTGCTTTATTTATATATGTGCCACATATGTAAATAAAACACATAATTCTCACTCAGTTGATGATTAGTCCTATAAAGAAAACATTAATTCTCCTCGCTTTACACAGCAAAACTTCAATAATCGTGATAGAGATAAACTTTGTCTCAGTTTCATCAACAAATCCTTTCTTATGTTCTGTTCTTTGTTGTATTCTTGGCAAATCCCAGCAATTTAATTTGCAATTATCCTCAGAATTTTTCTTTAGAAACAGTCCTTATTGAAAATGGATGTTTAATTATTCCTTACACCAAATCAATTTTTCCTTCTCCATCAACCATTAATGTGCAAAATAAAAATAAATGAATACATATCAATGCTTTGCCAGCAAAACTTTGGGGTGATAAATTCACTTTGAATCTATCATCCAATCAGAGGGCAGAACACTTCTGACATCACTGACAGACTCAGAAAGTCTGTGGACTATGTGCCTCAGTATCCGCTAAGCCTATCACTTTGTGGCTGAGTTGCTGCCATTTCCAATCATTTCCACTTTGTTACAGTAACACTATCAGTTCCCTGTAGAATATTTAGCTGAGGACTTTTCATGACTGGTAACATTTCACAGTAACATGCTGGAATTCACTGAGTTCACCGTGTTTGTAGCGGCAGCCTGCATAACCGGGTGTTTGAGTTTAGATGTTCCAATCACATCTATTAAAATCAATCATCTGGATAGGAGAACCAATATTTTTTACATTTACCTCCCTCCCTTTTCTTAATTGTTCTGCAGTTTTCCTTCTTTCTCTCGTTGGTCGTCATTGCTGAGATTGTTGCAGTAGTGCTTGGATACATATACAGAGACAAGGTATGTGTACACTTCACTCTTTGTTATGTTGTGCAACTCCCTACAGGAGGGGTGTTTTAATTTTCTTTCGCGTCTTCCGTGTAGGTCAAAACCATGATAGATAACAATCTCTCTGATATGATCACGAACTACAAGGTGGGCTCTGCAGAACTCAGAGAAACTTTGGATAAATTACAGGAGACCGTAAGTTCAGCGTCGACTGTCCTCGTCACTGTTTACATTGCTCAGCAACACCTTTGCATAACAGATCTGCATCCTGTTTGTCCTTCAGCATGTGACATTATTACTCTTTGCGCCGTCTGTTGGCCCAGGTCACAGCTGGCTCTTCTGTTATCAAGGTTTTGTGTTGGCTCATTTGCAGTGGAAGTGCTGTGGCGCGCAGAACTCCAGCGATTGGAAGGATTACGGCAGCGATGGACAATCGGTGCCAGACTCATGTTGCTTAGAGGTCAAACCAGGCTGTGGAAACGGAACCATGACAGATACCGCCAAAGTGCACCAGCGGGTAAAATATATTTATTTTGTTTTAGCTCTTGGAGTTTCAGGAACAGTAGGTAACAGGATGTCACCAGTCATCATGACCGGATAAGGTCCTGGTAGCTCGAGATATTAAGTTTGCCGAAACTAAACACAGACTACATTCCATGTAGATGGAATGTAAATATTAGGGAGAAGCATAATTCCACTTAGATAAAATTGTTTCTGTGAGACATATAAATGTAGACTTAAGACTTAGTCATGATGCTTGGATTTAGAGAGGAGTTTATTAGGCCTGATGGCTAGCTGTGCCTTTAAAGTTTATTAAAACAACCGACTTTTATGTATACATAGTTCTCGTGTGACATCACCCTTCTGGGAACTTACAGCCATCTTGGTAGGTCTCGAAACTGTCATTACAGTTGCTGTGGAGTTGCTATAACAACAATAAACAGACGTAGAACTTTCTCTTGCTTCCTTCCTATCTAACTTATAAACAATATTAGTAATTTTTTCCCCTATACTCTCTTTTTGTTGATCTTGAAGCCATGGTTCATCTATGCTCTGTGCTGCACTTGCCTACCAACATGGCGGATCAGTGGCGAAGATCTGTTCCGGCTCAGACTTGTGGGAACTATGTATTATCAATGCGATAGATCAATATAAACTAGCAAGTAATTATAAAGTGTAAAGGAAACTATGCAGTTTTCTTTTACTTTATTTTTTTATTCTTTTCCTCATTAGTAGAAACAAGACACAATCAACATTTGTTAGCCACAATACAATCAACCCAATAAAGAAAATTGGAAGAGCAAAAGATCAGTTGTCTCCATTTTGTGCTTTACTCCTTATTAACATGTAAATTATTTTCTAGTGAAAAATAATCGGCTATGTGTTGTAAATAATTGTCTTTGCCTAATCCTCTGGAGGCGACATGCGCAGTACGGTGGGTGCTGACGCAGCATTACATCTGCTGTTAATGCCTCTATAAATCAAAAGCAAGGTGATACAAACCGGATTACGAAAGCCAACACAATGTTAATCCTTCCCCAGTTGTGCAAGGAAATATGCTGCTCCAAGCGTTCCCTATAAATGACTGTGAGTAAGTTAGAAAGCAGTCCACCATGGATAAACTATGTTAGGAACTTTTGCAATTTGATCAGGAGCCAAAGATTTCAGTCCCTCTTACAGATCACATGCTAGGAAGTTAATGTCTGCTCACTTTTTGTTTTGTATTTTAGGGTTGCAGTGACGTCATGTCGATCTTTCTAAAGAGAGACGCTCAGTGGGTGATAATTGCAGCTATCGTTGTTGCTGTCCTCCAGGTACGTACTGGCTGTAAATCAAAGCACATCATCAGAGGATTCACCTGTCGATATTTCTTTGACCAATATCATTTTTTTATTCTTAAGATCTTGATGTAAAAGAGAGAAACATGCTCCTAATTGAGGCAGCAATTAAGAAACAAACAGAAAAATAAAGAAATTACAAGATTATCCCCCAAGATTATCCATTTGGGATGCATGATAACATACATCCCAAATCTTTATCTAAATTTTATTAAAGACAGAACACGATATAAAATTTTTGGTCAATATCCAAAAATTGACCAATTGTTTGAGCAGAAACAAATATATTGTTTGTGTCCTCCTACATAGAAAAGGATGGGAGTTCTTCCTAGTGATGCATGATATTGTCTGCATGGTATCGGTATCGGCCGATGTTAGCTTTAAGATTTAATAGCTGCCATTCTGTCAAAATAACTCACCGATATAAAAGCCGTTGTTTCATAGGACAAACCAGTGGCACTGGAACCTGCAGCACAGCACTTCAAGTCTGCACTTTTTGAGTGTCTCCATTGTCTAAGAGAGACTAGATGTCATGAATAAATCTGACATTAAACATTTTGCAAGTTGAAAGTGTTACATCATTTCCAGTCTCCTTTTTGCATTTGGATAAATTGACAAAGATAATTCAGTATTTTAATTCCTCAGTAGAGAAATCAATATAGTTTTAGTTTAGTTAATTGGTATTTGTATCGGTTATCGGTTATTGGCCAAATGAGTTTTGGTATATTGGCTTATTGGATATTGACCAAAAATCCAATATCGTGCATCACTAGTTCTTAGTTTTGATGAGTTTGATAATTTGAAGGGGAAAAAAGACGTTGTGTGTGACCTGCCAATCAGCTTTTATACTTATTCTACATCTTTTAAGAAAACAAAAGGACTAATTTAGTCTAATCAGCATTCTTGTGTTTTTATTTGCAAGTATACTTTTATTTTACCCTCTTTCTCCCAGACATAACTACATATGTTTAAAATGTTATATTTTAAATGTAGCATCATGTGGGGTTTCATGTTGACATTAATTCTTTCATTTCTTTCTTTCAGCTTCTGGGCATCGTGTTTGCTTGCTTGTTGATGAGAGCCATCCGCGGCGGCTATGAAGTCATGTGATTGGCATGAGGTTTTTAAATGCTGGGTGGTCAGGACCTACCTATTAGCAGCTTCATTTCAAAACATTTAATATTCAAGTTAAAGTTCCCATTTTATTTACAGGATTTTAAGTTTCTCCTTTATAGCAAAATCTGAGTTTTTAGTTTCACGTTGGATCATTAATCCTGCTTTTATACTGTAAATACATAGAGAAAGATAAACATTCAGAGGAAAGCTGATGATTGTCTTGGGGTTAAGAGAAAGCCTGGAGGTTTTTAAAGCGTACAGTTGAACCTTTGGAGAGTATTTTTGAGTTAAGTTTTTATGTTATGGTTTAATTTGTAATAAAGTCTCCTGAAATTACATGGGTTTTCAATAAAAACAATTAAGAAATAAAAGCAGCATCAATATATTTATTGCAAAAACAAAAAACAATGACAACAATGACATGCAATATTGGCACAAAAAAACACTCAAAACTTGAGTAAATAGTATATAATTACAAAAAGATTCATGTTTCAGATGCTGAGTGCCAAAACTTACAAAAGGCACAGAAAGAATAATGATGGACTTTACAACTCCAGTTATGTTGTACTCCTTTGTACTTTCAGTAGGTATTTGAAAAGATTGGATGAAACTTTATGCTAAAATACATGAATTTAAATCTCCACATGAACAAAATGATGGGTTCAAAAAGTAAACAGTAAAGTTTACTTTACTGTTGACAGTCTACACCTGGGCTTCATCCCCCAATTTCTGTATTTTGTCTCAAAATAAAAGCTAATTTTAGTCTTTTGAACAACTTTGTCATGACCAGAAAGTTGGAAAATAAAAGTAAAGCATAAAATGAGGTAACAGCAAGAGAAAATACAGCATGTCTGATGACATATCCATAAATTCTGAATAAAGTTCTCCTTACATTTATTACTTCTGATTTACATCTGAATTTTTCATTAATTTTTTTTTCTCAAGTAGAATTATCTTTGTTTCCCCAACTTGCATTTTGTCCAAATGTAGGTGCAAACTCAGACAAAAGCAGAAGCTCAGCATGTCTTAAAGCAGTAATAACCTGAAAAACAGGAACAATAAACATTTTACCACAAGTTTTTATACAAGCATTTGAAAAGTATTCACACCCCTTGAACCTTTTTGTACTCAATGATATACCAGCACAAAGCCGTGCGTAATTATGAAGTGGGAGTAAAATGATACCAAGTTCAAAATACAAAGTTCTTTTAACAATCTGAAAAGTGAACATGGCATACATGTTTTTAGCCTTTTTACTGTGATTCCCCTAAATAAAATCCAGTTCAAGCCAGAGCCCTAACCCTAACATGCAAAATATGAACACACCAAGGACAGGATGAAACATAATGGCAGCAACATGCTGTGGGAGTCGCTTTACTCAGCTGGGTCAGAATTAGACTGGGGTCTGGACTCGCCTTCCAGTCGGATAATGACCCAACAAAATCACCTAGTTAAAGTCCCAATTCTGTTCGATCTTGAAGGATTTTAGTTTTAAGAAATAAAAACAGTCTGATCCCATTTTGTGTTGGTCTTTCACATGAAATTGTGGTTTTAAAGTGAAGAAACGTAGAAAAATGAAAGAGTGTGAATACTTTTGCATGGCACAGCAGATAAGCGCTTCATAGGAAATTAAACTTCCCCACCAAGGATCAGAACTGCAAATAGAAACACCTGTTGTCTCTGGTAAAGACACTGACGTCATGTTTCCATATTAAATTGTCACAGAGCAAATTAGCATCACTGTCCAGCGTGGGTTTTTCTTTTGAACCCAATCTCACCAGGAAATGTTCTACATTTCTTTTTTTTCCTTTGCAGTAAGAAGATGTTGACACTCTTGTGTGCATTGCAACACAAAAGTAACTATAATCACAGAAGCAGGCTTCCTGTCAGTGACGGCTCGCAGCGCTGGGGTAGTTTGCAGACATGAGCACCATGCAGTGCAACAGAAGTGACAGCTCTGACTCTGCAAATTAAAAAAAAGACAAAGATACAAATGTATAACTTTAGGCTAAAGACACATTGCTTTAAATTTAAAATGAGGAAATAATCTTAAAAAAAAATGATATGAAATGAGTCTATGAAAGACTTTGTTGTCCCTCAGTGATAGAAAATTAATTTAGGATTTGTGTTTTTATTGAGTTTCTGTTAAAGGAGCATCACAGCAGTGGTGTCTACCTCTACTGACTGCAGAAGGTATAAATGTATGTGGCTAAAGATAAAAGTACACATTATTTTACATTGGTCAACCCATTTAATCAGATATGATCTACTTACATGATCTTGTGTACAATAATCTACAAATATATAATCCAATAGAAAATGAGAAACTTACTTACTGAAAGTATTTTTTTATTTTTCCACCAAATATTGATTTCTGAACTCTTCCTGAGTTAAAACATTAGTAAACAAGTTCATATTAGTTAAAACAAATATAAACTTGTTTTATTTGTATTATTTGAGGTCAGAAAGCAAAGCATTTCTTTGGTTATTTTGACCATTTCTAATTTTCTGTAAATAAATACTAAACTTTTGCTTGGAATTTCAGAGACACGTTGTCAGTAATTCGTAGAGTAAAAGACCAATGTTCATTTTCCTCAAACATAAACCTATAAAGAGTAAAATCTGAGAAAATTATCATTTTAAATGGTTTCTTAATTTTTTTTTCCAGAGCTGTATATTCAGTGAAGTACAAAACACAGCTTCTTAAATCCAAGTACCTTTTAAAGCAGATGACACCTGAAGCCACTGGGACAACCACTCACGAGACTGACTGGTACCAAGACTGTCAGCGTTCATCCCTCTCACATAACAAGCCTGCAACAAGAAAGTCTTACATCAGCCTGAGAAACCGCTTCAGCTTGGGGAAATAAAACCCGCATAGTGACACACCTGTTTGAGTTCCCACTCACTGAGCTGGTGAGGGCCCATTTGGCTCAGGGCTCGGTCCAGCTGGAACAGCTCCACAGCATGGCTGTTCAGACGTCGACCAATCAGGAAGCCTGGGAGACGGGGCGTCAGGAAGAGGAGGGGGCTGATGTGTCTCTGCTCAGCCATAAACACAGATGAGCTCAAACAGATGCAGCAGAGAGGAGGTGAATGAGAAGAAGGTTTTACTCACTATCTGATTGTTGCTCATTGTGTTCATGGCCAGAGGAGCTTTGGAGAACAGACTTCTGACAGCCAGGATTTCAGAGACATTCGGGTTTCCGCCGCGTTGCACCTGGATGCAAACAGAAAGTAATCCTGTTAAAGCTGAACAGATGCAATCTCTGCCAGAAATCACAGGCCACTTTAACAAGTTTGATCTCATTTTTAAGCAAGATGGGCCCAACGCAAATATTAGCATGTCTAAACACGGCCGTGGATCAGATTAAGGAGTTACAGCGAAATAAAACAGAAACGAAATGCCATTTTCTCAAATAATAACAATCTTTTCTTGAAATCATTAAATATTCTGTATATTCAAACCAACCACATTTATTGCCACCCATGAGATGTGACTTTTTTTTTTTTTAGATTATTTTAGTAATACTCAACTAATTTAGCAAATGGTTAATGTACTGCAGTGTAATGACTCAAAAAACAACATACTCAGAGAAGTAAGCAAGCCAAATATATATACACATTTTGGATTTACGATAAAAAAATGTATTATGTTGCACCCAGAGCTCAATGTAAAAGTTTTAGCATAATCCTGTTCAAATTGTTTTGATTAAAACCCCCCCAAAACATTAAATCTCCTATTAAGCATATTTTGTTATCCTTCTATTGATTGGTGAATAATAATAAATAATAATAATTATAATAAAAAGTTAACCCTAAAGTTTCTTGATGTTAAGTCAAGCAGAAAGGCCTGAGGTTTTCACATGTTGATATTATTTATTAAATATTATTTTAGTTGCAGATGTATCCTTTACTACAAATGATCAAGCATTCACTAAAGGAATTAACCCTCTATGGCATGACTTTTTATTTTTGTGGGGAAGAAATATTTTCCTGCATTCTTTGGGAGCTTGGTGGTCCCTAATTACATGTCAATCATAAAATCGGACTCTGACACCTCCTGGAACCAGATTTGGGTTTGTTGCCTCAGGGTAACATTGGTCTAGAACACCAAGATTGTCTACACTGATTATGAGAAATGAAATACAAATCAAACAAAAACTATATTCATAAAAGAACTATTTTTTGGACAAAAATATGTCAAAAATCATGCCCCCCAAAAAATAAAATAAAGGAGCAATGTGAGGTACAGCTATGTGGTTTGTTGCCTGAGGGCAACGCCATGCCATAGAGGGTTAAATTACTGCATTTTAGACAATAAAATGTTTATTTTCTTATTTAAAAAGGAACAGAATAGTTTGTTTTAATTCATTTTCATCACATAAAAAAGGCTTCAATGTAAAACCAGCAGAAAGTGCCAATTTGATAAAATTTGATTAATCGTCAGCATAATCAGTAACTAAAATAATCATTAGCTGCAGCCCTAATTTCTGATACATTTTCTTACCTTAGTGCAGAGGTTCTTCAGAAGACTTTGCAGGTGACCGTTTTTGACCTGATGGCTCACATCCTCCAGCTCTTTGAGAACCGGTTGGTGGTACCGAGTCCTGTGGGAATGATACACTTTCCGAAACTCCAGCTGCTGCCGGGGAGTCCAGAAGTGAGGAATCAGCAGCTGACGAGGGAAAAAGTACCTGAAAGCCACACGGAGACATTGGTGTTAGCGACTGCAGTGGTATAATCAGGCACAAGCATTAATCTTTTTAAAATGTTCTGCTGAATATAAAATAAATTTAAAAAAAAACATGCAAACGTGAAACTCACATTAGGAAGAAAATCAGGTAGTTTGCAAAAGGAGGAATGGTAATAATCACAAGTGGGATGGCCTTTATTAGGTCTCTGCGAAACTGACAAGCATAGGTTACATTACTATGCAACAACATCACAGAGAAATCAATAAAATGAGAAAAACTCAAGCTCAGCAAAAACACAAAATCACAAGTATTTTTTTTCTAGTTTCTAGTGCAAATATCTTAGCACACTTGGAGTAAGACAAAACTAACTTGCAAGTAACTTTTCAGCTTGTTTTAAGTCAAACATTTCTTAATATTTATGGAAAAGTAAAGATTATTTCACATATAACATGGGAAAATGTCTTTTTATTAGTGAAATAATCCTCCAAGGGAACTCGTACTTTTCATCAATGTTAAGGAATCTTGATTAAACGTTACCTGTAAGTTAGTACATTTGAAATAAGACAAAGCTAAGATATCTGCACTAGAAACTTGATTAAAAATACTTGGTGAGGGTATTTGCAGTGAGATCTTAAATGTTAGCTACTACGTGTAGCTTTTGTAAAACAGCATAAGTGAGTAATCTGTAAGAAGATTAAGTCCTAAGATTATATGATGGGAGTCTCATAGAGATCCCATGTTTGGTCGTGATAGGACATCCAGTTGTCTTTCTGTAATTCTTGTTAAAGGACATAATCTTGTTATTGTACAATGACATAAAAATACATTGTTCATCTGTTTTCTATACTTTCTTGTTTATGAAAGCGCCAGTTTTAGCATTCTAGGTTTAGCCACCAAACATAAATACACATGTCAGCTACATTTAAAAAATGTATTTTTAACATTTATTCTATGGACCTAGATCGACTGAAATCAGATTTACAATGTGTAGATGCAGTATTGATCAAAGGCATCTTCTCAGCGCACCATAGACAATGAAAGGCTGCTGCCACCAGGGGGAGACGTTGTTACTCAGAAAATGTTCACTTCTTTAAGACACTGACCTGTCTGAGTTTTTCCATCTCCCTGTAGTGTAAATCGTGGAACTTCACTCCTTCCGCCAGCATTTTGGTTTTTATCCTCTTCACATCTCTGGCATCCTGGAACAGCATCCTGAATCCTTGAACAAGATTCAAGGAAACATTCATAAAGATAGAGGAATTCAAGGAGAGCAATAACACTGTGTATTATTTTTAATAATACACAGTGTAGTTACTCTGTAAGCTGGTTTTTCTTTATTATATGCACAGATTTTGGCTTTACTCTTGTTTAGGTGTCAGATTTCCAGTGTAACTAGATAACACAAATAGCCAAACACTATTTCTAGATCACTATTTCTTTTAAAAGCAGAGTCAGGAAAGGCAGCTGTGGTGAGGAATGAACCCATCTCAGTCTTGTTCAGGGTGCTGAGGGCATCAGCTAGAAGCCGTAATACAACGTTATAAACGTTTTTCACATGAAAACTGACAAATCTTTCAGAAATTCTCCATTGGATTTAGGTCTGGACTTTAACTGAGCCATTTTAACACATAAATTGATTTCATCTACCCCAGTGGTTTTTACTCTTCCTTCCATTTTAAATGCATCTTTGCACCAACATACCTGATTCAAATGACTGATTTCCTTTCACTTCAAGTCAAGTTTATTTGCATAGCACATTTTAGCAACAAGGCATCATAGAAACATCCCAGTCACCCATTGTGAAACCAGTGAAAAACATTACATTTTGCTGAGTGCCATCATTAAGTATGTTGGTCAATGCTCCAGTAATACATACATCAGTAGTGTTGCAGGTGAGTGAATTTTGCTCTTACCTACTTTAAAGGTGTGATAAAGCAGGAAAAATCGAGGAAATCGTCTTTTAAGAAAGTCTTCATATTTGGCATTTGCCCACTGGATTCTGGAGGAAACATATCGTCCAATACCTCGTCTGACTTTAGAAGAAGTAAAATGTCTGCACAAAACTAACCTGTGGCGTAAAAAAACATATAACGTTACATAAAATACATAAAAGTCCTATCACAATGAGTTAGAAGTACAAGAACACTACATAATATGACACGGAACATGTATAAGTGACACCTTTTGTAAACATCTCCGATAAACATTTTTCAAATAATGAGCAGGTTATCGACTGTCTGCATTGAGATTTAAATGTACTTAACGTTTGATTATTTAGCAGGTGTGTAGCTAGCTTATCAAACCATGATAAAACAAGGTGAAAAAAGGCAAAGGTTCACCCTGGAAAGACAGACCTGGACTGGCAGGATACGTCTTGAAGATGAAGGCCATGTGTTATTCTGTTTGTGCTCAGACCACTTAGTCGGGTCAAAGACAACCGGCTGCACAGACTCGAGCAGGAAAGCGCCATGTTTGACAGGAAGAGCAGTTACCGTGACGACGCTAATATACGGGAAGGCTGAGAGTTGATCATTTACCGTAATACACAGAAAACGAAACGCACATTATTTTACGTTTTTGCTGAATATGGGGCTTTATTAACCCTATATGTTTAGTTGTTAGATCATATGTATGACTACTGAAAATAAAAATAATAAATTCTTTGCTTAGAATGTTCACCGGGACAGTGGCGGTTATAGACCAGGGTTGAATGGTGTGACCAGTGTTAGGCGCACAGAACTAAAGAATGAATCAGAAATGACATGGTAATATTTGATCGTTTATTATATGAGGTGAGCCAGATAGCCACTTGCAGCTTCAGTTTTCAGACTCCTGATTTAGCAGACGAAAATTGGGATTCTATTGAATTATGACTGAAGCTACAATATCTTAATTTTTAATTCATTGTTGAAATAAAAGTATGAAGGTTAAACAATTTAATTGGCCCCATTAGTTATTGTTTCTGTGCCTGGCTTTCTAACGTTATGGCCAGACAGAGATAAAGGGGTGTGGCAATAGCAAATGAGATAATTGGTTGTTTAATAGCTGATGGAGTCATCCAGGACATGTTTCTGCTGAATATCGTCTCTGCTCCATAGAAAATGAGCTGTTAGCATGTCATGATAGTCTTAAGATTGTCATACAGCAACAGTCTTCAGTCAGAGGACCCTCCAGATTCGTTGGAGGACTAATTGCTACCAACGATTCTTTCTGCCCACAGCATCACCATCTACAACGAATCTTTGAAGATTAGATTACGTGAGTTACAACATTTAAATTTCCCAAATGCTCGCCCGTTTTAACGTCCCTTTGACGCTGAGACGTTTAAAACGTACCGTTGACGTTTAAACGGTCCAAAGTTCCGATTTCCGAGCTAAATGGAACGCGGCATTTTTTTTCGAAATATTGCAAACTAACCGGTCTTTAAACATAATTGGTTGTTTAAAGTTGTTCCGGCGTTTGTATATGTTTCAGAAATTAAAAAAATTGGGAGTTAGTGAGTGAATTTTAACTTAAATTCACATTTGTTGCTCGCGCAGGCTGATAGTCACGTGAGTAACGAACACTATAAAGCCGGAGGAGGTCACTCTGCCCGTTAATCTTCGTTTGAGAGAAAGGCGAAGACTATCTTCTTCAGCGGTCTAAAGGTTCCTTTTGTGTGGTTAAGTTACAAATTTTTACTTATTTTTGCTTAATATTACTTTATATAAGCTACATAAATGCGATTTAACTTCGTTTATTTGTAAAATAAGAATAATGAATAAGCTAGGTCAGTCACTGGCGAAGCTAGCTTAATGTTAGCAAATTTGGGTACGAGCCAACTTTTTCTTTTTCTTTCTATATTTTTTGTCATGTGTTGCTAAATCTGCGTACGTATTAGAAATGAATTTGTGACTGGTTGAGCTAGAGTGAAAGGAATTAAGTGAAACTTTTGGTATACGTCGCCTTGTGTATCTCCGTAAAACGAAATGTTTTAGGAAATTGCGTCTGTTTTTATTTGAAATCTACGTTGGCTTTTTACACTTCATGCTAATAGCATTTTATTTTCTCACAGGTTGGCCCGTCCAAAGTAAATTTGTCTTCCACATGGCCTTCATAAAATTCGGAACCAGTACTAGTCCATGCAAGGTGGCCTCTGAAGAGGGGGTAAAAGAGGTTGAAAATTATGGTAAAGCTTAAGATTTGTAACTATTTGTAACCTGCAAAATCTTCCAGTTTTCCATCTGAATCCATTTTCCATTCACTCCACTTTAGATAGCAGGGGAAACTGTGATCCAGACAAACTTCTACAGTGTCCTTTTGACAAAAACCACCAAATCCGCTCCTGCCGCTTCCCATATCACCTGATTAAGTGCAGGAAGGTGAGTTGGTAAAGGGCTGGGAAATATCTGCACTCATGGAAACGCTTTAGTAGTGTTTGGTGGGTTTAAAATTGTTTTCTACCAGAAATAAAATATTATTATATTTTAGATTTACCAGATTAATGGATTTGAATTGAATTCAGTGAATTTATACCCACTATACCAGACTACATTTGTCCCTCCTTGGTATATTGGCACCCTAGAGGATTATATCATAGAAGTTGCTCCTTAATACTATTTATGGCCTTTTTTTTAAAAGAACATTTTAATTTGATTAGTTTGTCATGTCATAGACTATATTATTGGGCACTCTGTGAATACAATTGCAGGAAAAGTGCAAAACATTGCTTTTTGTAGTTTTGGAGCTGACTTTCTTCTGTCATTCCTTCTTAGCATCAATGTATATAACATACAAATATCACACTGTTGGATTACATGGTGTTAATAATTTAACTTCCCCTTTTGGGATAAATAAAGTACTTTTGAATTTGATTAAAAACCTAACTAGCAACTGTTTCCCATACATTCAGATCCAGATCAGTCAATGATGGAGTTGAGCATGTACGTAGGTTTTAGCCTGCAGCAGAATATGGCTGCAATTTTTTAAAATTACTAGTAGTTGGCTTAAATCCGCACTTGGAGTAATAATTTTAAGATGTAACGATGATAATGGAAGTACTGGTGATTTTCCTGAGGTTTGGAGTACTGATAAAAGGTGAACCAGAATAATTGTAAAGGTTACTTGCAGTGAACATGTGATCACCTGCTTGTATTACTAATTCAGCAAACTTAAAGATCCTCCCCACTTCTGGTGTCTTAAAGAAATTCCTTCTTGGATTGTAGAAGTGGGTAAGTTAAATGACTGTCCTGCTGCAATTGATTGGTAAATTAAATAAATCTCTCGCCAAAGAATCACCCAAAACTGGCCAGTGAGCTGAAAACCTGTCCATTTAATGCTCGCCACCTGGTTCCCAAGCATGAGCTTGCTCGCCACACAGAGACCTGCGAGGACAGAATATCTGTGGACACTGAAGATGGTGAGATTATTTTATTTTCTATCCACCTAATAGAGCTGTTGCGGTTTGTTTCCTTTTAAATGGTGTAATGTACATGTGTCTTTACAGTTGGAAGCAGAAATGGACATGTTGGCTGGGATGTTCCAGTCAACACTTGGGTCAATCCAAACATGACTGAGGACTGGGATAAGGGTATGGTTAAAATGTAAAGGTTTAGAAGAGATCACATTAAATGTGTCTGGAGGAAATGTATTCAGATCAGTGTTTATCACACTTTTTCAGACTGAGGACTACTTACCCCATTTAATAACTCACGAACCACCTAACTTGAAATGACATCTTAATATAAAACCTAGAATTAAAATATTACTCATCTCTCTTATTGTTGTCTTTGTCCATCCTAATGAGAAAGATGGTTCTGTTTTGGGGCTGCCTAGTGGTGCAGTTGGTAACAATGTTGCCTTGAAAGACGGTCTATCTGCAAGGAGTTTGCATGTTCTCCCTGTTCATGCGTGGGTTCTCCCCTGGTACTCCGGCTTCCTCCCACAGTCCAACAACGTGATTGTTGGGTTAATTTATTTCTCTAAATCCTTCTTAGGTGTGGGTGTGCATGATTGTTTGTCCCGTTTGTCTTTGTTACCCTGCGATGAACTGGCAGTCTGTTCAGGGTGTATTTTGCCTGTTGACCTCTGGAGATGGGCACCAGTACCTCTCATCACCCCATTTATGGTTAAGTGTGCATCATAATGGATGGATGAGTGCTGTTTTAAATGTGAATGGCCACAACAAAACCATGAACTATTGCTCAGGCTATTTTGAGTTATTTATGGATTCTGAAAGGGTGGATTCTAAGCTTTCCAATAATGTCAGACATTAGTTGCAAATAACTTAACAGTTCTCGCTAAAAGACTCGTTCACATTATAAAGCAGTTCAAAAGAATCTAATCACTCGTGGATGTTATCAATACACTCAGCAGTTATAACTTGGCTTCCTCTGATCATTTAAGGAATCCTGCAATTTTCTTTCCACTGGCATCTTCAGCTTTTCTCTTGAGTAAATTATTCTTATTTTCTATGCAAATCTTTGGGAAGTTAATTGTATTCAACACATTTTAAGCTCAAAGTACCTTGCATACCACTATTGGGCGTCTGTGGTCTGCAGACCACAGTTTGAGAAAGGGTTGGTTAGATGAAACTTCTCCCATATTGTCATGTATTTTATAATTCTCTGGATAAATTATTACACTCATATATAATGGTAGCAAATTGTCTTGTTTTGCAGAAGCAGATAACGTTCAAACTCCATTTGTGTGGGGTGTAAGCTCCAAGTTGAACCAAATGTAAGTGGTGGTCTTGACCTCAAGATTTTCTGTGCATATATTCCTTCACATTGACTTGTTTTTTATTTTTCTTATTCTTTCTACAGACTGGCCACCAGACCCAGTAACAACCTTAGTCCAAACTTCAGAGCTCCCAGTACCCTGCCATGGCCCAATTACGAGCTCTAAGGTCTTCCGAAGCTGTTCCTATGGATGGGTGTTCTTTGCATGTTTTGATCAGTTTGAATGTGGATAAACTATTTGAAACTTCACATGGCTTGTAGTTGCATGAATCTCATTTAGTCACTAAGTGCAGAGGATATTTTACAACAAATATAACCTGTAGTTGAGCAATCTTTTTTTTATTATTTTTTTTGCAAGTTTTATTGTTTTTAAGGTTGTGACATTGCTGTGTTAGATTTTTTTTAGTAAAGTTTCCTTTGTTGAAGAATTGTGTGGTTTAGTTATCTTTAAATGTGCTAACTTTTTTTGTAAGCACTAAAAACGTTGCACTGCATGTAAACTCTTTTCATAGAAGTTCCCATAATCCAGACATAATCTTGTCTGGAACACAATAGTTAAGGATTGTTACTTGAATATGGTAATTTAAGCAGCAGTTTAACCCCATCCCCCAATTATGGGTTAAGATGTGGCTAGTTTGAGATGTAGGCTTTGAGGTTTACTTTAGGATTGCAGTATAGGCTCAGTAGTTATTTTTTTCCCTCACTGATAATTGAATAAATTTCTGAGCATTTGAAGTTCGTGCTAAAGTGTCTTTATTGATGCAAACATACATGTCATGTCTATTTAAAAGTTCAACATAATCTTGGTGTTAATACAATCTTTCCTGTAGGAAACACTTTTCTCCATTAAATCAAAGGTGATGCACTCAATTGTTGACTTCCTACAACTTCCAAAGTGAAGTTTGATTACTTTCTTGGTGTTAAATGGTTTTGGATGGAAGTGACTACAGTAAGCAGGATCTGACACTTGAGTCTGCTTCAGTTGCTTAAACTAAAAATTAAGGTAACAATAGGTAGAAACCAGTTTTCATTTTTAATATAAATTCTAGCCTTGCTTCAGCATATTGTTGGCGAAGGATGGTACTGTTGTAACATCTAGGGGGAAAAATAAATTTAAGACAAATCACCCTGAAACAGCAAACTTTAGAAATGCCAGAGAGACTGAGACTTCTGTAGTTTGAAAACTGAATTTTTCTTTGTTTTTTTTTAAATAAGTTTAAAAGCATGACCTTTCCCAATATATAATGGGTACATTGTGTAGCTTTTCATGAGGAAAAATATTGGTTTAAATTGGTCAAAAACAAAGTTTGTCACACAAACTGAACTTCTGTTCAGTTCAGAGTAACATTTGATTTGAATGATAAAAAAATGGGTAAAATAAACAGGAATATGGAAGCTGATCTACAGAATTTAAAAATATTGCGGGAATATCAAAATATTTCACTTCAGAAAATCCAAATTTGGAAACCAAAAAACTGGCCACTAGATGGCGCCTGTAGTGAATAAACATGTAGCTGTAAAGCCCTCAGTGAGGACAGCTGACTATGAATGACCTCAGGATGACAAGTGTGTGGGCTGCCAGCCAGCTCCTCCCAGTCATATTTAAGTGGCATTATTGATTTCATTTTATGGCTGTTTTAGTTGTACTTATAAATAGAAGTGTTGAGAACGCTGCTGCCTAAGAGATCAGTACACATAAGACTCATTTTGGTTTTTTTAGTGTTCAGAGTTTATTGTACTGTATTTCCTGTCTCAATCCTGATGCAAAGTGTTCTCTGACATCACTGAGGAGTAATGAAGCATTGTTGATTTAAAAAGCCATCTCCCTTTGGTTGGAAATCTAAAGTCAAATCCATATTCATTCTCCAAACAATCTGAACTCTAAAAGCCTTTTATATCCTGCCCCAGATTAACAGCCTGCTAAAAGACAGATGTAACCAAAAATCCAAACTTAACACTTGCAGTCATAGGAGTGAGTTAAAGGGAGAAGTATGATGTAAAGTCAACTTTTTTGACTTTATTGTGTTATGATGTTGTCGCTTATTATACCAACAATGCTCCTCAAACCGTTGTAAACTGCATAATGGAGTAGCATTATGATAACGTGCTGAAGGGGGAACGTCAGAAAGAGCAGGAGCTTCTTAAAGAGACAGAGACCAATTTCAAGGCTTTGAATTTCTCTCGTTATGTTTAACATATGCAGCAGCGTTTATATAACAACTGAAGGTAACAGTTATTTATGTTATAAAATGGCACTGTGTTGGGAAAATACATTATACCGCCCCTTTAAATGCTTTACATTATAACTCAAAATTAAAGTAAAAACATCAGTCACCAATTTGACAACTCAATACAAAATAAAATAGAGTGCCACTATCAAAATCATCAATAAATATCATATATGTTGATCAATGTTCCAGTGATTGTGTTGAAAGCAACTCTAAACAAGTGGGATTTTTAGCCTTGATTTAAAGGAACTCAGTGTTTCAGCTGTTTTGCAGTTTTCTTGAAGTTTGTTCCAGATGATCCATCTTTTCTTTACTGTCACAACAAGGCGACAGTTGTAACAAATATGGAGAAAAAAACCCATTTTTGTTAGCTCTAAGACATGTTTCTGGACTGTGGGACGAAGCAGGAGTACCTGGAGAGAACATAGGTATGCATTAGGAGACTCCATGCAGAGAGTGATCCGAACCCAGAACCTTCTTTTTGCAAGGCAACAGCACTGCTAACGGCACCACTGTGCACAACAGACGCTGGCACACATTTGAATCAGGTCAGAGTGTGTGCTTACACATTCGGAATTGGGGTCATTTTTGACATGGTGATTTGACTGAGCCACCGGCCTCACTGGATCAAATGATGCGGTCCACCCTGTTCAAATCACATTGCTGGATCGACTTGGCTGTGAAACCTGCCTCTTGGCCTTTATAAGAGCCTTTCAGGCATGTTTTTGAAATGCATATCTCTCCAATGACCTATCTTTGTGAATTGACACTCGCTCAGTTCTTTTCATCTGAGAGTCCAGCGCAATGTGCGAGGAACAGTAATGTTCTTGGACACTTGCTGCCCTGTGAGTCTGCCCAAAGCTTGTGATCTTCTATTATTGTCTGCGTTCCTAACGAGGCACGTTCACGTTGCTCTCGCTTTACAGAGTTACAGCAGAGGCATGGTGCTGCTGGCCCTATCACGAGGGAGCTGCTGTCCGCGCTATCTTTATCAGTGTACCATCACACGGGGAGGCTGTGTAATCACGGTGATGCTTACTATCCAGTTTCTCTTGTTGCATAAGCTCTGCATGGTTGCAAGGTTATGAAAGCATCCAAGTTTTATATTACGTTACTGCACCTGACTGGATTTGGGAGACTTTAGCCTGGAAAAACCTTGAGATTAGTGCATGACAGAACATCGGTTTATGATACAGTAGCTGCGTTTCCATTACAAATGTGTGTGAGACTTTGTTGATATTCCGCTAATGTAAAAAATAAAAAAAATAAATAAAAAATTGCAATTGCGGTATTTCCATTCAATAAGAAATACGGTTAAAAGTCACGTGAATAAGTTTGTTCTTGCAATAAATCATTCAAAACATCATCATCCTACCACTTCCTGTTGTCTTTTTCGTCAGTTGTAACATCCAGTTGTTCGTCACATCACTCGTGTGATGCGAAAAGTGTTTCCATTGAAATACACTTAGTTAGAGCCCAAAACCCACCTCACGAGTGCAAAAACGCATCTTTCCTTTTTCCAAAATTGTCGTGTTTCCATTAAGCAAACTTAACTTTGCGAAATTTTAAGGTAATTGGAAATGCAGCTGTTGTCACTGTAGATCGGAATGGGTATCAGGACTGGTTTCAGACCTCTGGCCTAACTGGCTTCCCCCCTTTTGAAGTGAATTTCTCTAGTAGAATTTTAACTGGACCAATCAGTAAACAGAAGAAAGAGTTGTGTATGATGATTTTCTGCACCCTTTTAAAATTTTACTCTGCCTGCAGCTTCACTTCCTCCGCTGCCATTGCAGGAAGTGAAGCTGCAGCAGAGGAAGTGAGCTAAGCCATTCAGACCGTGGTGGTCATGCTTCCAAATATTGAATTAACATTAACAGCCATCTTGTTTGGCTCAGTAATGGGGGATGTTTGTTGTGCATGTACTTTCCGGTCAGCTTTATAGAGTTGAATTGTCACATTACATATGTCACGGCCAAAAGTTTGCAATTTGGTCAAATTTAAACCTTAACAGGATTCACGTCTCCAGGAAGCAATCGTTTTTCAGTAGCCGAGGATCCGGACCGTCTGTGAAGCGAAGCATACAACAGAACAGCTGGACTGTAACTGTATTTCCACTGATCATAAAATTGAGCAAATAAATCACAAAAATAAATATGCTTAATGGAAATACACCAGATCTTAAAAAACTGTTTATTTTTTTGTGTAGGATGCAGTGGTTTTTCAAAATTTGTTTTTATTTCGCAACACGATAATAGAAAACAAATTTTCACACCACACGATCCCGCACTTTATTTAATGTGGGGTGCATAAGATGACACTGTCATAAACGTTACAACTGTCATGAACATTGAGCCTTCATGAATGCTTATGACTGTTATGAAGTGTCATTTGGTAAATGACTCTTTTACAGCAAAGCTCCATTAAAATCTTCATTAAAAGTCCACTTTGCAATAAAAGTGTCTTTATTTACTGACTAACACTAATGGTAAATAACACCCCTTCTAATAGAGTTATCAATAATGTGAGGGATATTTGTGTGAATACCTATTAAAGGATTCCTCAGTTAGGCATGAAAAAACAACACCCAGGTATGTTTTCAATGATGGAATAACATTATAAAAAGCTAAAAAAAAAAAAACCCAGCTGATTTTGCATAATGCCTCTCCCCCTCTTTAAGCTGTACTCCATGTCCTCTGTTTTATTTTCCTTCTTTGCTCCAATCTGACTAGCTTGGCTCATTACTGCTAATCACTGATGATCCAATTCTTCCCGTTTAAAAGAGTCATCGTTTCCTTCAAGGACCTGCTACTGCAACCACTGAGAGGTGTGCATTTTGTGGTGCTACACGTTTTCTTATAAAATAATTGCGTAACGTAATGATGAAGCAGTCTGGGTTATTTGAGACAAGACATTGAGGTCCATTGCTTTCTAAAAGGAGACCAGTACATACTGTAACTGGGTGGGGGTGCATTGAGGTCGTCCTCAAGGAGCTAAAAGGAGTCTGTACTTGACCAGGTCGACAATCTGCTTTGTCAGCTGCAAAAACTCACATCTTCAAACCTCATGATATGTAGTGAAGATGACAATTTAATGTAAGATGTGATATTTTGCATTTATTTACATTTTAGCAATGAAGTTTCACAGTTACAGGTAAAAAAAACACACAACAAAATCTCTGTACACTGGGACATTATTTCTATGTCAAAACAGCTGCATGTTTAATACAGAGTCAAAAACACAAAGAAAACCAGTGTGTCAGACTGTATTTAAAAAAATACACAGTATATTAGCTGCTCAATGCTGATTCATGATACATGAATGATACCACTGAATAGCTTTGTAAATTTAAGCTACAAAAAATATCACCAAAACATTGTGGTGGCATTAAATATAAAGTGTAATGGGGTTTTAAGAGACTTCTTTTTCAAATGTTGAGAATTATGAAGCCTGTCTGGATCAGAAGTTGGTTTTGTAAAATAATTTTAATGTTTAAACAGAAGTTTAGTAACTTATTTCCAAGCTTCACACCTTCTGCTGGATAGAGAATGTATGCTCACATTGCAAACAATCACCGTTTGGTCTGAATGGACCTTTATAATTCCACCTTCAATCTAAAACCATGATACCCATATTGTACTGGATCCAGATCCTATGTATACAAGCACTAAGAAGTAGCACCAAACTGTAACACCTCTTTGTTTCTTGCCATTTCACCTGAAGAGTGTGAACAAGCTGAAGATGTCTTTTTTCCCCCAAACATTTAAAACAATAGCGTGTCCATAAAGATCTTTTCCACAATCGGAGGTTGGGGAACAAGATCTGACAGTTTCAGGTAAAATATACGCTGGCGGCCTTGGGTGCTCAAAGTCCTGAGGTCAGGCAGCTTCCCAAGAAGTCGGGACAAATAATTGGGCGGCAAGGACTCGGAGCCACAGCTAGACATGTGGGTTTTAAGACAGCTGATGAGCTGGTTCTGAAAATCCTCCACACGTTTGGGCTCCTTTAGACCAAAACGATCTGCAATTAGAAACAGATAAACATGCTGAGATTCGTCTTTCACACTTTTACAAACACAACATAACAGCACAATTTCTAGTGACTTTTGAGAGTATCTAAAACCCTTGAACTTTTTCACATTTTGTCATGCTACAGCCACTAACTTCAGTATATTTAAATAGGAGTTTAGGTGGATGTGTTTGTGTTCTGATTCAGTACTATGGAGAACCACATTTTGTTGCAATTACAACCTGTTAGGAATGTTCCTACAGGCTTTACACACTGAAAATCAGGCTCAGTCAGATTGGATGAAGAGTGTCTGTGTGTCAGTTTTAATGTCTTACTTCAGGTTCTCAATCAGATTTAGAGAACCTATATCCATAATCCACTGGGTCTTGGATTTAGGGCGATTTCACACCCAATAGTCCGGTAGACTTGGTTCGATTGAGGCAAAAATGGCAACATTTGTGACCTTTTCACCTGGTGTATTTGCTTTCACACTGCACTGTCAAAGGAACCAAACTGAAAAAACTAATCACTCCCTCACTTTTGGTAGCAAAGTACCAAGAACTACTGAAGGAAACAATGCAAAAACCTCTGAAGAAAACACTGAACACAACTTTCTTCTTCACAAAAATGTAAACAAAAGGGGAGTAGCACCAGATTTTAGCGGTTGTTGGATTTCTCTTGTCTCTGGAAAAAGACCTTGAGCCACTTCTCCCTCTAGTTGCCAGACTCTCGTGTTTAGGTTGTCCTACAGTTTGTTTCCTGCGTTTGGAGCAGTTTCCGGTCTGCTTGGCGTGCACATATGCATCCGAACCTCGTCAGAGTTCACTTCAACCAAACCAAGACCTAAGTTTGTTGGTGGACTAGAATTCACTTTTTGGTCCTCATTGGAGCTTGATTGTGCATTCCCCAAACGAACCAAGCCTTGATGGCATGAATGTCGCTGTAGCTCTGGCTGTATCTTTAGGGCTATTGTCCTGTTTGGAGGTAAACCTTCACCTTTTAAGTCTTTTGCAGCCTCTAACAGTTGTTTTTCCAGAGTTGTCATATATTAATCTTCATCTATTCATAATGTCTAGATTTCATTGTCAATGCTGAAGAAAACCACCACCACCACATTTCACCGTGGGATGGACTGACGTGGTCATGATGAAGTGCTATGCAAATTTTCCACCCCACACAGTATTCAGTTAACTTGTAAGACCAGAACAACTTCTTCCACATGTTTAATATGACGCTTTAAACAAGACTTATTATGACTTATTTTCAAAAATCACCAAAGATTTGCAGTTGTGCCATACTCTACAATGTTTCAGAGATACTGTTTTATAACCAAACCCTGCTTTAAACATCTCCACACCTTCCTCCCTGACTTGTCTGCTGTGTTTCTTGGTATACGTGAAAATATTTGTCCTCTTATGTCCTCCAACAAACTCCAAAACTGTATTTACAAGGTGAGGTTGGTAAATGATGAATTGATGGATGTAAAAATGTAGAAAATATTGCATAATGTTTCTTCCGCTTCACAACAACATAAAATCCCACAAAAATTAGTGACTGTAACCTGATAAAGTGCACAAAAAGTTAAGTGAGTGTGTGAACTTTTGCAGGACACTGTGTTGCACAGCTCATTGAGTCTACATGTTACCCTTCACTCCGATAGGCTGACATATGACATTTTGTCATAAAGGAGCTTGTGTTACTCTTCCCTACACACCTGTTCTTCCAGTCTTATGTTGCATGAATACAATAAAACCTAATGGACATTTGCTGTGTGTATTCTTGCCTCGGCTGTCAAGGCTCAGTGGTATTTAAACTGAAATGGAGATCTGGATGTTAATCTTACCAGTGATTATGACCAAGGCTGTGAGGCAGGCGAAGGACTCCTCATCTAACTTCATGCAGTGAAGACTTTGAGAAAACTCCAGGATGGAATCGATCCATTCCCCGAAGCTTCGAACACACTGGGTTTTGTGAAGTACGGTGCCGTCGCAGAAGATGAGTTCACCCGTTTCAGGGTTTGACCTTCAAAAAAATAAAAAACACCAACGTTTAGCTTGAAGTCTTTCTTTTAATGTCTTAAAGTAAATTTAATGTCTTAATGTTCCAAACACAAAGGATTGAAAGTTGTAGCTACCGATGAGCAAGACGCAGAATGAAGAGTTCAATGAAAGCACATTCCAGCAGAAGTTCCTGATCCTCAAGACAGAAATTGGAGAAACCAGGGATGTCCTTCACCCATTTCCTGATGGCCTCGAAAGACGCTGTGAGGAGGTCGTAAAAGTGCTTGACATTACTGACGTCTTCCTTCTGGTTCATGCTGAATTTCTGCTCAACATACTAAAAGAGAAATACAAAAAAACAGATGTTAGGTCACAGGCTTTAGTCAAACTGCAACTCAAAAGTGTGGAAAGACTGTATTTATTCACCTTAGAGTAATCTAGAGCGCTGATGCTGGGGTTTGACTCCGTTTGGGCTCGAACTAGGGAAGCAATCATGTTTACTGGGGATACTGGGCCAGGCGTGTCCTGAATCACTTTAGGTTTTGAAGGTAGACGACCTCTGCGGCCTTTCAGGCTGTCTGTTCTCACAACTGTAAGGAAGAAAAAACATTCAAGTTCAATTTGTTTCTACAGTACAAAGCAAAATAAAGTTTTTGTTATGCTTTAGGATAACTACTTGTAATTATGTCACTTGAGGACGCACTAAAAATTAACATGCTTTTACCTAAAGGTTGAAGAACACTTCTTAAAATGTTGCAAAGCTTTTTTATGTAACATGTAGTGACAGTATTGTAAAAAGTGGCAAAATATCCCTGAAATCTAATTTGAGGAATTAAAATAACCAACATATCTTTAAATATTTGAAAGCATGTTGCAAATGCACTAAACAAATCTTTTTATTACATAAAGTTTTTGCTTTAATGCAGCAGAGGGATTTATTTCAACAGAGAATGAGTCAGAATAAAATCAGACTGCAACAGGGGTTCCCCTTATAACCAATTAATTTGGATATAATAATGAGCCACTGCAGATTGGTAAGTAAAATACTATTAACACTGCAAAAGCACAAAATCTTACCAAGTCTTTTGGTCTAATTTCTAGTGTAAATATGGCAGTAGTAGTACAACAATAAAAAGTTATAGTACGAGGACGTTTTTGGCAAGAAATAAGAGTTTGTTTTAAGTCAGGAATCAGGAATATTTCACCTATAACAAGAAATTAAGTACCAGTGGAACTAGTACTTTCTTATCAATATTAAGGTATTCTTTGTATTTGTAAGTTAGTTTTGTCAGTGCAGTTGCAGGTTTAACTTGGTGATTATTAGAATAATTAATTTGAGCCCCCAGAGTGAGCAACGATGTTTTTAAACAACAGGAAGAAACTCATGGCAAGAGTTAAGAGAACTCAGACACTTTCACGGTAATACAAAGAGAAAATCTTTATATGCAACATCTGGCAGCAGTTTCCTCTTCAGAGAAATAGTAAATAATTGATCTGCAGTCAGGTCCGGGTTGACTCACCTTCCTTCACCATCCCCACAGCGAGGCACTTCTGGAAGCGGCAGAACTGGCACCGATTGCGCCTCCTCTTGTCCACAGGACAGTCTTTGTTGGCATTGCAAACGTATCTGGAGTTTTTCTGCACTGTTCGCTGCAAAACAAAACACAGAAGGGTTATTATAGTTAACTAAAACCAACAAAAGAACAAAAACTAAAATAAATAAAAATGTTAATTAATGAGGACAAACTACAACTAAATGAACTACAAAACTGACTAAAACATACTGAAGACATAAATTTGATATCCTTCATTTTTGTGTTTATTAATCTATTTGTTAGCCCTTTGAGCTGTTGTGAAATAGTTTTTTATTCCCCACACAAGCAGTTTAAGTCAGCTGTTGGCAAATTATGGTACTCCATAATCCACTGGGAGGGATTTATGCTAGTCTGCAAAATGGCAACTAAAAAGTCTGTTGGTTGTTCAACACCAGATGAATAAATTTAGTTTGAAAATGGTGTCTTCTGTTGAATAATCATTACCCAATTGATGCACACATAATCACATAATTTTGAATTTTGAATCCTGCAGCTAAAAATTTACCAAAGTATGAAAAACATGGAACTACTACTATAATGAATAAAAACTCTAAGTAGTATAAAGCTTGCAAAGCCTGAGTTAAACCAACAAAAGGTCACAACAAAATACAATAAACTATAATGAAAAACCCAGAACTATTATAACCCTAGTGTGAACTTCACCAACTTCACAGCGGCACAGAAATGTCTTTTTCTTTATAAGAACAGTTTCTACATGTATTTATCAGCTGTTTACCTTGAAAAAGCCTTTACATCCTTCACAGGTGCGAACGCCGTAGTGCTGACAGGAAGCATGGTCTCCACACACAGCGCAGTCGCCCTCATTTCCACGTTTCAGTTTGGGCGATAAAGTGGCGTCCAGCTGTTCGTTGCCATGGAGGCTGAACCCCGGCTCCCTCACCGCAGTCGGGAAGGTCAGTCCGGATTGAAGAGGGTGAGCCAAAGTAAAAAGTTCCTGCTCTTGCAAAAGCGACGTCCCAAAATGAGGCACATCCTCCACGGGCCCGGAGCCGAATGGAAATAAAGTGGATGCATTTGGTCCTGAGATGTCCTTGGCCATCCAACATTCAGGACTGGCCGAATATGTCCCAAAAACTGAATCCCAGTTGGACGCAGGCTGGCTCTGAAATCCGGGCGTCGAAGGGGACGAAGCTGCGGCAGGGCTGCCGTAATAATCCGATCTACTGGGAGACATGGCCTCCCCTGGATAGTTCAGCATAAGTGGCCCTGGGTAACAGCCGTAGATTTGTAGATCCTCCATGTTGTACTGTCCCTCCTGGTGCGAGGGAGACGTGACTGCTGGGGCTGTAGTGAACTGGCAGGAGTAGGCTTCGTAGTCCTCAGCGGGCGCAAGCAGCACCTGAGCGGCACTCGGCAGGGAAGAGGCGGAAAGGTGCTGCGGGCTGCTCATGTCCAGCCAAGAGGTGATGTCTGCGCCCTGAGACTCCAAGCTGCTCATGCTGTTCTCATAGAGCTGCGATCTGTGCTGGGGATGTATGCAAGTCATGGCTGAAAAACTGTAAAATATTTTAAAAACTGTTAATGAAGTTAAAAATATTCACACCCCTTAAACTTGGGGTTGGGTAATAAATCAATAACAATATATATCAGATAGACGCGTGATCAATATCAATAGATAAGACCTCTGATAGAATATTCACTGAATTACAGAACCACAAAGCATTCTGGGGAATGTAGGCAGAGGAAAGACCTCTCACAGTTAGCTAAGCTAGGTAGGTGGCATCAACTAACTCACTCGCTCTTTGGTTACCTAGCAACAACATGTTGAGCAGTTTAAGGTTTGGCAGCAGCATTTCAGATATTTAAAACAAAAAAACACTAATCAATAATAATGATCTAAGATCACATTTACAAGAGAATCTTCTTTTGATAAAGCAATCTAACAAAAATTCAAAACATCAAAATAAGTATTTAAGAAAGTTGACTGTATTAAATAAGCTACACTGTAAGAACACAAAATCTTACTAAGTATTTAAGTACAAGTAAGATATTTGTACCAGTTTCTAGTGCAAATATCTTACTTACAAGTAATTTTTTATCAAGATTTAAGAGCTTGTTTTAAGTAAATAATTTCTTAATATTGATGATAAAGTGCTAGTTCCACTGGCAGATTATTTTACTGATAAAAGAAAAATATCTTGTTATAAGTGAAATAATCTGTCATTGTCATTTTTCCAATCAAAGACAGGTAATAGTTGATTGGAAATTCAACCCTCTCTGGTACGACTAAGAAATTAAAGTTTCCAGATGCTCTTCATACAATTTGGTTGTGCATTTTTGCAAAAAATAAAGCAATATAATTATAGTCTCTAACTCTTTAAAGCTGGCAGAGGAATAAAACAACAGACTTCCCAGTGTAGTAGAAGTAAACAGCTGGTACTATGAAGTACTGACTATAATCAATTGATTAAAACATTTTGAAAACCAGGCACATTTTATTTAATCTTTAAAATTATGCATTATCTCAACAAAAAGTAGTAGCAATGTGAGTAAATGTTCATAAATACTGAAATAATATATTTTTCCAATTTGTGCTGAAAATTTGTTTTTTCCAATTTTTCAGAGTTTATGCACACGAACCAAAGTTAACACAGTAATCAAAGGGAAACCTTACGCCAAATATAACTTTAAACTCATTCAATAACCTTCCTTCTTAAACTAAACACATTGTCTGCTTTGTGACCCTCTGAGTTTGCTGGCATAAATCATAAAGTTTAGAGCTGCTCACATTATCATTTATTCCTTCGTAGTAAGTTTAGAAACCGCTGCGAAGTTGCAGAGAGGTTCCGTTTAAAGACTGAGCCAACACATGAACACGCCAACACAAACTTTATTCTATGGATATTTAACGCAAATGAAACAATATATAACTCAATAAAACTATAAAACAAGCTGCTTTCCGTCCTGAGTTGACAGCACCCACCGAAACAAAAGAGAAAGAAAAGCTTAGTCCTTACGTATGAATGTTTTATTATTATTATTATTATAAATTTGAAGCCGTTTCTTACCTGTCTGGTCAGAACGAGGGTTCAAAACCGTCTACAAGCGACCATGTATCATCTCCAGCGTCTCCCAGCTGAGCGGCAGTCCCTGCGCCCCGCTCCGCGCCGCGCTCTTATACTTTACTTCAATGTCTCCATGACGCCACTGAGAGGTTTCCACGCGAGTGTGCGCGGTGGGCGGGGAGGTTTCCAACCCGCAGCCAATCACGAGAGTCCGCCCAACAGACTGGCTGTCTGATGACGCACTACGGGATTCCGTTGACGCGCATGCAGCGAAGAACCGCAGCATTGTCCTCCGGAGTGAGACCCAGACACAGATAAAGCCCATTAAATCTGAATTAAAGCGTTTCCCGCAGCAGGTAGATCCTGGCAGCCGCAACACACGGAGATAAACTTTACTTTTTCTTTCATTTTTTTAACATTATGGTACTCCTGGATAGGAAACAAAAGAGAGAGAAATGATTGCGTCATTTAGAAACAGGAAGTATCCGGTATTTTTAGGCCGTTCTTAGAGGGTTTTCAGGAAGAAATACTTTGAAAAAAGGATGCGCATGTGCTCAAATTGAGAATATTTCCTAATTCTCTGTGGTTATAAATGTATCACTGCTTTTACTTTTTTTTCTTTTGTTGCTGCGATGGAATAGTTCGCCAAATGAGATTACACACCGCAAAAACATGACAGTTTTACCCAATAAGTAAAATTTATAGTGTACAAATATCTCAGTACACTACAAATAAGTCCAAACTAACTTAGTAACTTTTCGCCAATTTACTTAATAGCTTGTTTTAAGTAAATAATTCCTCAGTATTGATGAAATACTGAGATTTCTGGCAGATTATTCCACTTATAACATGGGAAAGATGTCTTGCTATAAGAGAAATAATTGCTAATTTACGAGTATCTATTCAGTAAGATATAATAGCTTGTTTTGAGTAATTAATTTCTTAATATTGATGAAAAAGTCCTAGCTCCACTGTCAGATTATTTCCTTTATAGTAAGGCATTTTTCCTGTTTTATAAATAAAATAATCTGTTGGTGGAACTTGTACTTTGTCATACATTTTAAGGAATTATTGACTTAAAACAACCTAGTATAACTTGCTGAATAAAGTTGGTTTTCTCTTAATTCAAGTATAGTACCATATTTGCTCAAAAACTAGAATAAAATTGTATGTTTTTGCAGTCCATGTTCTAGTTGTAAAATGTTTCCACTTTTGGCAAAAACATACTTGTTAAATAAGCACATTTGTACTCATTATTGATGAAGAAAGGTAAATTGTTTTATGACTTGTCTGCTAGTTTGTAGTCTGGTTTGTTTGGTTTTAGTGAGATTTGGATTATGATGCTTGTTTACACCAACCAGGTGAAAATGTACATTTTTTTTTTACTATAATCTGGTACCGTGCATCTTTCCTTTTTAAAGGTTAATGAAACAGTGTTCATTGTATTTGTGTAAATAAATGAAAAGCATAAACAGAACTCAATAATATTCACTGAAAAATGCACCAAAGTTAAGAGTTAGAATTTAAAAATAAAATCAGCTGGTAGTCCCACGAAGTGCTGAGCTTGTTTCTGTAATTTAAGATGCAATTCATCTTATTATTTATTACTCACATGTGTATTTTTAGCTTTGCAAATAGCAATAGACTTGAGTTTCAGACAGGGTACAATGCCATGTGCCCAGGTTGCCACATGGCATGGCAACAGCTGGGGTTGTAACATTTCAATTAAATGCACCGAATTACACTTTATTCTATATTGAATATATTAAATAAGACGAATTCTGACATGTGGTTTGGTCTTCAAATCAAACGGTGCCCATTTTCTGCTTGAATTGTTGTTAACAATTCTGTTAAACTTAGTTAAACTTATATTACGTTTGGAGTTAAAAGCTGAGGACCAACTTTGAAATCTGAATCCATTCTGAACAGGTGATTAAATGATGAGGTGTGTAGGACAAGTTAGAAAAGTACAAAATTACTAATTATTTTAACAGATAATTGTAAATAAACTGCAAGAAATACCAAATAGATTGTTCCAAATATATGTGTTGATGGTGACGAGTAGTTTCTTTAAATGTAGTTAGTTTGATTCTGATGAAGCAACAATACAAATATAACTTTTTTTATATTTGTAAAAATTTGAAAACCATGTGTAATTTTCCACAATTTTGCACTGCTTTGCATTATCCTGTCAGATAAAACCGCAATAGAATATATGTTTATGGTTGAAAAAGTTATGCAAAACATGGTACAAACACATGGACACAAATATTTAATTCATAAAATATGACCCCAAAAAAGGACACTATGATAATAAAATTATTTTTCTGTCAGTTTAATTTAAAATTCACCAAAAGTGAATCCACCATCAGTTTCCAAAACAAATTTTTTATGTAGATTTTTTTTTTCTTTTTTTGCCACTTTGAACTGGAAACTGATCCTCAAACACTTGATCTGTTTTTATTTCTGTTTTTATTCTCCTAAGAGCACAATAAATTATTTTACTTGTCTTGTAGTCTGTATTATCAGACTGTTCCTGTTGTTTATGACAGTTTATTAGATCCTTTCTTCAATTTCAACCATTATTTTCAAATTGACTCCAGTAATTTGAATTTCTGCCAGTCTTTTCTGAGAAGTTTTAGACTTACGTAATGGCCCAATCATTAATCTCATTATGTTTTGCCACAAATACAGTGCCATCTCTCTGTGCACCACCTTTTTCTGTTCTAAAACTTCAACTAAGCTTCTGAAAAGGCTTTAAGTTTGATTAAAAATATTTCCAAACTATGAGAACAGCAGTGAGGGGATCCACAAAGAAGATTTCCTTTGTAATGTATATTGTATGAGATGAAAATAGTTTTAAAAGCAGCATTTATCAAATCTTGTAAACTCTTCTAGATGAAAAATAGAGCAACAGCTGATGTCAAATCCTTGGTACTTTGCATGCAGATGTAAATGAAGCAGAAAAGATGCTATCTGCTGCTCTTTGCATGTTTTTCTTTTTCCAGAATTCCACTTCCTATTTATACTTATGATTATCATATATTAATTTAGATGTTTGCAATGCCTGGAGAACATTCTAATTCCATTTGTAGCCTTTATTTGGTCATTTTTAGAAAACACAAACTTGTGTTTTTCCAGAGCAGAGCTGAGGCTTTAATAGTCCACCACAGGCTTGAATAGCACATGTACAGTGTTGACAAATTTCTTGTGATGTTTATTTTTAGCCCACTTATATGTTTCAAATTATAAAACAGATTTTAATATCAGACAAACATAGCCTAAGTTAATAAAAACAAATAATTTTAAGCTATGGAGAATTTATTAAGGGAAAGAAAGTTATCTAAACCAACTTGACCGTTTTTTGTTGCTAACTGGTGAACAGGAAGATCTGAGGTCAAACTCTTTACAGAATTTTTTAAATTCTGAAAAAAGAGTTTTATGAACAAGCTTTGAATTTCACTTTCAGAGGAGCCTCATGCAACTCAAATGTGTTTAAGCTAAAGGTGACAAACTGATGGCTTGGTATTCTCCCTCAAGCTTTTCTGCTAGACAACTGAGTTAATGTTTTCATTTTCTGGTGAAGCAACTCAGACTATCACTGTACCTCCACCATGTTTGACTGGTACAATATTCAGGTATTTAGGCCTCTTCTTTACTTTTTGGTCAGCAATTGTTTTGGTTTTACAGCTCTCCCATGGAGGCCATTTCTGTCCTCCTTATTGCTCAATCATAACCTTTGACCTTGTCAGAGGAAAGCGAGACCTGCAGTGGTTTTTCTGGGTTCTTCCAAGGCATCATTGATGAATCTGAATTGAAAAGGCTTTCAAGAAAATACCTTATTTGTGCCAACTGGATCTTAACTCACATTATCCAATCATCTTCAAACATCATGGACAGTGATGCTGAGGGCAGGAAGGATTTCCAGTAGCAGTCAGTAATGCAATGAATCTGAAGAGAGCTTCTGATTGAAGACTGTCTGAAAGTTAAAAAAAAGAGTGAAAATCCTTCAAAAACAATTATAAATGAAGGTCTACGAAAAGAAAAATCAGAACTAGCTTAACATGCTAATGCCACAATCCTAGAAGATTGTAAGCTTTTCTTGATTGATGGATCAAACTTCTTTCTTTCTCACCTCTTTTTGAATTTTATTTGGGTTGAAGGATGAGGTGTTGTGTTTTGAGATCTTTAAGCCTACTTCATGTCATCAGTAAGGTTTGTACTTTATTTTCATTTGATTTTACTTGATTCTACAGGTTTGGTTTGGGCATCCTTAAAAAGTCTTTGTTTAATTTATCTAAACTTAAAACCTTAAAATATCTTAAATTCAATAAAAAATAAGTTGGCTTTTAATATGTTATTCCCAGGTAGTAAATTTTATCTTATTATTATATTTACCGAATGTCTGTGGTTGAGGCTACTGCTAATTAGCTGCTAATATATGCTTAGCTAGCTAGCATTGTTTGCATCTATCATAAGCAAATCCAAATTTTGTACAAAGTTTGTACATTTCTGTGGAGATATAGGTCTTAAATTCCATTTAAAATTGAAATTTGTTTTTAAATAAACAAAATAAAATTTCTGTTATTTTGGTTCTTGAAATTGTTTCTTCAGACTTGTGAAAAACATCTAGAGTATTTGATTTTTAGAAATTGAAAAGCTAGTAACCATATTGAAATCAAGTTCTAACTTATTAATAAAACATTAGGAATGATTTTTTATTTTAATCAGTGAGAATAGATCTATAGAGATCACTTCTAAATGTTTAAGAGTGAAAAAGTCTTAGCTATGTGTATTTGGTGTGATGAATGTGATTTGTTAGTCATTTTTTAAGCTATACTTTTTCCTCATGGGGCCTGTTTTTAAAAAAATATTTCTTTAAAAAATGACATTGTGATGAACTAATTGTAGGAAACAAAGGAAAAACAGAAAATATCTTTTTCTCAGCACAAATTAAAATCCTTAAAGTAAATTGCGTCTCTCATTCAGCCCAGTTTGAATGTAATCAGGGTAAAAATTGCTACCAGCATAATTTTCTTACATGGGAAAATGGAATTTATTGCACAAAGTATTTGTGTTCTTATAACCAAGTTTTAACAAAAGGTAAAACCAAATTCATCCAGAGACTTTTACTGAAAAGGAAACTTTGGTGCACCCAAATCAGCTTTTATTATTTCTTAAACTTGGCTACGTATATTCTTGAAAATAAATTCATTCAATCGAGTGTAAAGGAAACTAAAAACTAGATGTCTTTCTTTTCACACAGCAAACTTGCAAAATTAAAGTAGTTGTAAGTAGTAAGTTTATGCCACAAACACTAAAAAAGTGCAAATTTTGAGAATAATCTCAGAAATTTTCTAGAAAAACACTTGGAAATTTCAGAATTTTAAATGTTGAAAAATTTCTTTAGAAAATTTTTCTAGAACAGTAGAAATTTACTCCTGTTTTTCTTCCTACAACGGCCATAATACACTGTCGTAAAAACCGCTTTCACGTTTTGGATCTACATTAAACTTTGGGCTACTTTATTTGCCTGATTTTATGTTCGGGTTTTTTCTTTGAGTCCACAATTTTGGCCCATGTGGCAAAACGTTTGTACCCCCTTGGCGAATGTAAACCTAAGCCCTGCATGTAATTAAGTCATTAACGTCACCATCTTACAACAAACCAAGCAACAGCAGCCTCTTTTCTTGCCCACTCTATCAGGAGCTAAAGTTACATCTGATGCATCTTACATTCTGGACTTAAAATATCTACATCTCCGAGTGGAGAGGAAACCTGGAAGGTCATAACAAGCCAATCATATTCAGATGTAACTTTGCTCCCATCGGTTTCTCCTTTGCAAGAGGTCATGTGTATTCTTAAACGGGATCTGCAACATGTGCACTGCTTGCTAGCAACCGCTTTTGTTGTGGGAATCTCTAAGTATGTTTAACATGTTTCCAGTCTGAGTACATACTGGGTTAACCGGAAGCATGCAAAAACAGATAAGAATAATTCAGGAAGAGATGGAAAATTGCACAAGAGTCCACAACAACCTCAAATTTAAATATGTTTTGTTGATGCTGAACATGGTAAACCAATAAATAAAAATCTGAAAATTCGGGCAGTTATTTGCCTCCAGTTCGCCTAAAAAAAAAAAAAAAAAAAAAATCCAACAAAACCGATTACTGTAGGAACAGTCTTCAGTCAGAAGCCTCTTCAAATATGTTGTAGCACTGACTGCTATCAGAGATTCTTCCTGCCCAAAGCATCACCAAAAAATTTAAAAATATCACAAAACAAACAAAGAAAAAGAAGCAGAAAGTGTTTTAAAGAGTGAGTATTATTAACAGTGTGTGCGTGTGAATAAATTAAAATTAATTTAACTGAATTGAAGTTTTGCAGTGTTGTGTATTTGGTGTGATGAGGTATTCTGACTTTTTGTTTGTATTTCTCTCTCGAAAGAGTTTTTCCATTAGCACAAAAATTGAGCTATATTTAAACTGTTGTACCAAAAGCAGAAGATAATTAGAATAAAACTCGGGACATCCTCAGTGCATATTTATCTGCTCTAGTGACAGACGTGGTGTGAAATAGCAGAAATGTTGTTTTGTGCCATGTACATATTTGGAGATCCTACAGTCTGAACCCATGACGAAAACATGAAGCTGTGACTTCCCTTTTTCATCAACCAGAGTTTGAGTTTTTTTTAAATCTCACTCCCACATTCCTCCTTAAGGCTAAAGTCGCCACTGTCCTTATCGAGTTCCACTTTCCAGTTTCAAATGTGAAATGATCAGACTTCCACATCTCATCCACGTATCATGTTTTACAAACATATCTCATGAATTATGACCTTCTTCTTTCCACACCTCTAATTCTGTTGCGGTTCTGTTTATCCTGGAGTTTATTTTATAAAGTGTTACGTAATAATTGAGTCGCAATATTTTTTTAAGAATCTGTTAGACAATCAATCATAAGATGCTTCAGTTCAACAGCAGACGTCACCCGGTGCATCTGTGGTCACTTTAAATGTCTTTAGTTTGCCTACATTTGCAGCAGACGGCGTTTGTTTCATAAAAATACTGTTATGGCGCCATCTGGTGGCAGAACCTGGGACAGCAGCTGCTTGCTTAAGAAATCATTCCATAGCAGGAGCAAAAAGAACAACATCGACAGAAAATGATGGAGGTTAAACTGTTTTATATTACAACCCGTCTCAGATTCATTCTCAAGATTTAAATTGTGCAAAATTATATTTTTTCCTAAAGAGAAACGGGTCTGTTTGACTGGAGGAAAGAGTGGTTGAGTTGTGAGTTTGTTATTGAAAAAAAAAACCCCCAAAAAACATTGGTCTGTTCATTTACGGTGTGTGTGGGCCATAAAAATAAAGTAAAATAAAATTATGAGAATGAAATTGTATAAGAATAAAACTGAAATAATAATAATAGAGAATAATATTTTTCTGGTAATATTATGACTATATTATCGTAATATTGTGACTTTCCTTGAAATATTGACTTTTTCCCTCATATTACTACGTATTTATTGTATTATTTTAACTTTATTCTCATATTATTTTACTTTATTCTTGTGCGACTTTATTCTCATAATGTTATAATTTTATTCTTGTAAAACTATGTCATTATTCTCGCATTATTTTGACTTTATTCTTGTAATATTTTCAGACCTTTTCAGGTCTTGAGATGAGTCTAATTCACTCTTTCTTTCTTTCTTTCTTTCTTTCTTTCTTTCTTTCTTTCTTTCTTTCTTTCTTTCTTTCTTTCTTTCTTTCTTTCTTTCTTTCTTTCTTTCTTTCTTTCTTTCTTTCTTTCTTTCTTTCTTTCTTTCTTTCTTTCTTTCTTTCTTTCTTTCTCCTATTTTTTCTCCATGAATGTCAACTGGGAACAACAAGTTTTTATATGTATTTTTAGAAACAAAATTAATAATATTTATATTTCAAAATAAAATTAAACTAAAATACAGAGGAATACACATACTGTATTGCAAAGCCCCGATAGTTCAGCTGAGTTACCACTAGAGGGCAGCATCCTAACATTTGTTATGCAGATTACACTGTGAATTTTTAACAGACACAATAAATACATTTTATTTGGTCTGGACTCAGGTAAATGCATATGTTTTCATACTTGTGTTTGGTTTTTTTTTCATTTTATTTATTTTATATTTAGGTCATATTTAAATTACTTGTAATTTCACAATTGTGTCATAAATGTGATGCCACTTATATTTATAAATATGGATATTTAAGTGTTTGAATGAGAGTAGCTTCTCAGTAACATAAACAAGCTTACTCTGATTCTGATTCTCCTTTCTACTAAAGGTAATGTTTCTCAGAAATATCCTGACAGATTGGTGTGAAAGTTTAGCAAATTTGCCTTCAGAAGTAAAAAAACAACAGATTCTGCTCTTTATTCGGATGGGTTTTTTTTGTTTCTACGGGTAGGATGATGCAAAGATTTAATATGCAAAAGGGCTCAAGAATGACTGAATCCACAGAATTATATAATTTAATTGGTCTTCAGAATGTAAAAAATAACAGTTAAATATTGCAGATTATTGGTTTCTAATTGATGTCTGGAAGAAATTAGAAATATTTGTGTGGAGAAGAGGAAGACGACCACAACACAAATGTCAGACGGTTAGAAACTCACATCAGTAAAATCTTCTTGTGGATCTTTGTCACCACAGAGGGGGACAAACTGGACTCTGTTGTCCGTTTGTAGGTCACAGGAATGCCCACCGCCCCTTTAAACGTCCCCACTCTCACATTCCTCCCTCATCAGCTGCCCACAGAGCAGCAGAACCGGGTCTAATCTCTGAGGCACGTCTGTCTGGTCTAGAAAGAACGAGCCGACAAATTTAAATACACAAAATAATTTAGCTTTTTTTTTTTTTTTTACGTCGATGGTTCTGACTCACAGCAGATTGAGTCAGAACCAAACATGGAGAAAAGCAGCATTCAGCCTCTGTGCACCACAAATCTGAATCTTTTTGTGTTTTTCTTTTGTCAAATAATAAAACTTTATTTAAAAAAAGAATAACTTCAAAATACTCTAACCTACTGAAAATAGAAGCACACAGCATATTTTCAGTGTCCTATTTTATCAGAAAATAATCACTTTTTGATATTGTGGACACATTGATATAGTGTAAATGGGCTGTGGTCATTATGCGACCCAGAAATGCTAAGTTTCTTGCTATACGGTTCACCACAATCTGCTTAAAGAGGAGGATATATTCAGCTCTGGTAAAAACTAAGAGCCCACAGCACTGAACCCCATTGAAAACCTCCTGGTTATTCCTCCAAATATTGATTTCTGAACTCTTCCTGAGCTAAAACATGAGTATTGTTGTTTCTAAATGAATATCAACTTGTTTTCTTTGCATTATTTGAGGTCTGAAAGTTATGCATCTTTTTCATTATTTTGACTGCTTCTGATTGCTTGGAATTTCAGAGACATGCTGGTAGTTTATAGGATAAAAGAACAATGTTCATTTTACTCAAACATATACCTATAAAAGGTAAAATCAGAAAAACTGATCATTTTAAGTGATCTCTTAATATTTTCCAGAGCTGTATGCTGAACAAAAGTGGCACCAGAATGGAGCCTTGAGGAACGCCAGGCCTGATCTTTGTTTACTTAGATTCCTAATTTTAGAATTAAACAAATTGGACCCATTCTGCCTCGTAAAACCTGTAGCAAAAGAAAGTAAAAAACCCAGTTTGACTATATGAGTGTGTGGATTTAACTGAGTGTTTTTATGTGGGTCTTGTTGGTAAGTTAACATCTGAACTCTCTAGGAAAAACAGTGGGAGGTTGAGGGCAGTAAAAGGAAATCACTGGTTAATACCTTTTCCATTTGTTAAGGAGATACATTGTGTTCTTTTTTAAAACTCTTATTTACAGCTTACATTAATTTAGCTAAATTAAATGTGTGATTTAGTTAAAACGTGTCTAAAAATGACCACTGTTTGAATGAATACTTTGTCACATTGTTGGGGAGAACAACAATGAGGTCAGAGCCTCGGGCAGGAAGCGCCTCGAGTTCACACCTCGTTTTGTCTCTTCATGGTTTACAGGGCGGTGAGGTCTGGTGTTGCCATCTTTTGGCAGAGGCGTGAACGAGGGTGGGGAATGTTTTCACAGGAAAACAGTCAGGAGGGCCTGAAAGGGGACGTATTATGCAAATTCTCATTTTGCACATTTTTGTATTTGCATTTGGGTTTCTACTGCTTCTACAAACAACCCAGCACAGCAAATTAGAAACTGTCTAGTTTCTAATTATATTGGCAGATAATTTCACTTGTATTTAGACATTTTCCAAATTTATAAGTGAAATAATCTGACAATGGCACTAATACTTTTTCATCAATATTAAGGAGTTTTTGACTTACAACAAGTTCCTTTATATCCTACTTAAAAGCTAATTGTAAGTTAGTTTTGTCCTATTTAATGTCTGAAAATATATTAGCACAAGAAACTAGACAAAAATACTTTGTAAGATTTTGTGTTTTTGTGGTGAAAGACTTTAAAAGGTTTTGACAATAGGTTCATGTTTTTTGGTGTCTGGAAAATGATCCTTTTCAAAAACCTCCGGAATGTAACATCACAAATCAGCTGGCAGAGTGTCATTACCTAGTGCTACCCCAGTGAAGCTCAGTCCGTTACCTAGCAACTCAAGCTGAGCTCCAACACATTTGGTCAGCTGGTATGCTCTGTACAATGGCTGCTGGAAAAGAGAAATATTTTGTTGTTGATTTACTGTCAAATAACTGCATGCTGCATTCTTGTTGGTTGTGCAGGAGGCTCTACTAATACTTTTTAAAAATGTATGGTTGTCTAATTGTACATCTATTTGGAGCCATTTTCATGTGCGAGTGTAAATGTTGAGTTGGGGAGCGTATCCAGTGGCAACTCATTAAGATTTAAAGTGTCAAGTCGCCCTAAAACAACTCATTCTGAAAGGAGCTCAGAACAGATTAAAATCTCATTCTCTAAGATTGATTTTGAGCTAAAATGTAGTAAACATGTTTATTTTTACAGTTCATAGACCTATCCTAACCTGTTTAAGGAAGCATGACAGGTCATCTTTAAATGCCCAGTCCAGATTGAGGAACGGCGTTTGAACGCCCCCACACCCAGCAGCTCCTCACAGACCTTCACTGCTGCTGTTTTTGTTTCGGCTCCTCTGCAGGGCTGGGACTCCCGCCACCACTGACTCACTAACACTGGCTCTTGGCTGACTTTGCCCTCCCCTAATTTCTTTTCCCTTTCCAATGAATTTCCTCATGTTTTTCCAAGTTCAGTTGCTGGATGTAGTGGCGGTGTTATTGTCTCAAAGTTTCCTGGATCTGTTCAAGGCCTGGACCTGCTTGTTTTACAGTGAATAGAGAGGCTCTGTAAGGAGTGTGCTGTGCCTGGTGTGCAGGTGAAATCCCCAAGTAATACAAGACCTCGTTTCTTAGTATTGGGCCGAGACTGAAACGACTGCAGTGGAAGGAGGGGGAGAAATGTCAGCCCTGCTGCCATCCAGGGTAACTTTTCCCCATCGTGTACATTTGATCTATTTTCAAATTCCAGTGAATTCCCCCGGCTTCATCAGCACAGAAAGTAAGAACAATCTAAAAATGAACAGCAATGAATAGCTCCTACAAGGTGTGAAACAAATACCGACCCCCTCCCCCATTATGTCACAAGATAATCTGTTATTCTTCCTTGAACAAGTTAGAATATCTAAAACATATTCATCACATTTTTTTGCACAAAATCTTAGATAATGAGATTTTAATCTGTTCTCCTTCCGGAATGAGCTGTTTTAGGGAATCCTGTCACTTTAAATCCAAATAAGCTGCTGGATCCCAGCTTGGGTTGCTAGGTAACGGACTGGCTTTTGCTTGGGTTGCTAGGTAACGGCGCAGTACCTCCTGATATGTGACGTTACATTCCAGAGGGTTTTGAAACGGCTCATTTTCTGGAGACTAAAAAAAGCGTTAATTTATTAATCTGACAGGGGAAAAACAATTTAACTTATAAGACTGAAAAAGATTTCCCCTGGCAGATTATTTAACTTATAACTAATATTTTTTCATCAATATTAAGGAATTATTTACTTAGAAAAAGCTCTTATATCTTGCTGAAAGTAAATTTAGTCTTATTTTAAGTGCACTAAGAAATTTGCACTAGAAACTACTAGACCAACAATACTTGGTAAGATTTTGTCTTTTGCAGTGAAGCTGCAGGTTTAACTTAGTAATTATTAGCAGAATAATTAACTTGAGATTCCATGTTGTTCGATGTTTTTGTGTTTTTGCAATGTTCTGCTCTCTAGCAGAAAATCCTGCAGGAAAATGTCTGACCTTCATTCATGGCCTGAAGCTCGCAGGTAGACCCCTGCGGTTGTGCAACAAGGTGAAGATGGGAAGAACTTCTGACTGGCTCAAAAACAAAATAAAATGGGTTTTATTTCAGGTGGGATGCAGTTGTACGCCGCTAAACATACCGTTCATGTTTCAAAGCTTTATTTAAATGTGACAAAAGTGTACCAAAGTGTATTCCTTTTAGGTGGAAGGACTTAATACATCTGTTTCTGAAATTTGTAACTCTAAAAGCAATAAAGGAAGAACACGAGGACGTTGACATCAACACCGCAGTGACGAAGAAAGCAAACTTCCTCTTTCACCAGGACAAAAAAAAACAAACCGTGTTAATCTGTTGTAATTCTGAGCGTCACGATAATCTTACAAGTAGAGTATCTCCTTTCACAGTCGTCATCCGGTTCTCACATCCCCCTCATCATAAAACGTATGTGTGTCATCACCACAGATGAGTTATTTCTACCGTCTTGGATCGAGCAGGAAGAAGTTTGAGGTGAAGCATCAGAGAAATAGAAAGAGTGTAAAAGGAAAGCCCCTTTGTGTACAGTATCAACCCACATGCTGTGTAAAAATGAAATATTGCAGAGCTCCAAGTTTGCTTAGGGTAAACCTCTGATGATTTTAACACTCATCTGGAGAGCGTTGCATCTCCTTGTTTACAGTACCATCAAATGATAAGTCCCTTCCTCCTAAGAACAGGGATTGTTGCCGTTCTGGGCTCGAGAACACAATACAATCCCTATTTTCCAGATTAGTTCTTGGAAAATAAAAAGTGAGTTAACATCCTTTCTCTTGTCACACAAACACTTCCAGCTTCCAGAGTTTCTGCTCCGCTCCAACGTCTGGGCTCCTGAACATCGACGCTCGGCAGAATCGGAGCTGTGGCTCTTCAATCTGCAAAGATTGGACGTCCAGAACCGACACTTCCTTTATTCGCTCACAGGAAGACGTTAAAGCGTCTCAGTCAAAATATGGAAGTCTGTACGTATGAAATGTACAAACTTATAGTTGTTGGATAAAACAGGTGATGATTTGGGGAAATAAGTCAAATGAAAACGTTTATTTCCGTTTGTGAGATGTGACCTGGCATTTGTTTAAAGATAAAACCGCCATGACACTTCCTGCTATTGTATTTCAGGATTTCTCCGTCCTTGTTTGCACGCACACACTGTTGCTTTATGTAACACACACTTGATGCGTGAAAAAAAATGAAAGCCTGCTTTAGCAATTACGCTGTGGTCTGCAGTGCCTTGCAGCAACATTCATGCTCCTTAAATGCTCCACAATTAATCACATTACAACAGAAAAATTCAACTGATTTTTAAAATAATTTCATGTTACATAAAAAGTCAATGTTGTGCGTCAATGAAGTAAGTTTCTTGTATTATTTCTCATCTAAAAACTGATATTTTTGCCTATTCCTCATAAAATACATCAACAAATATCACTAAAGATTAATTTTAATGTTTTGCTAGAAATTCTCTATTAGATTCAGATCTGGACTTTGACTGGGCCATTTCGACACATGAATTTGCTTCACTCATTGTATCTCTAGTTGTATGTAAATTGGAAGGTGAATAGCAGGACAGTACTTATAAAAAGTACTACGCCCACTGGCAGGTTATGTTACTTAAAACAGGAAAAATGTCTTGCTGTAAGTGAAAAAAATAAAAAAATAATTAAAAAAAAACAATATTCAAGAATTATTGACTTAAACAGGCTCCTATACGTTGCAGAAAAGCTACTTTTGAGTTAGCTTTGTCTTATTTTAAGTGTATTACAGATATTTATACTAGAAACTAGACAAAGATATTCGGTAAGACTTTGTGTTTTAGCAGTGTAATAACACAATGCACTTTCACCACTGCAAAAACACAAAATCTTACCAAGTATTTGTTTAAATTTGAGTGCAAATATGTTGAAATACATTTGAACTGCAGCAAAGCTAACTTACTAGTAACTTTTCAGCAAAATGTAGGAGCTTATTTTAAGCCAATTATACCTTCATATTGATTAAAAAGTTCTGGTTCCACTGGCAGATTGTTTCACTTATAACAAAACATTTTCTCATGTTGTAAGTAAATAATCTGGCAGTGAAACCATTACTTTTTAATCACTATTAATGTAATATTTACTGAAAACAAGCTTCATCTTGCTGAAAAGTTATTTATAAGTAAATTGGTAAGTGTACTAAGATATTTGCCCTGGAAGCTAGACCTAAAGTACTTGGTAAGATTTAGTTTCTGTAGTGTAATCTTCTTTAAACTTGATTTAAGATGCTTTTCTGTGGTTTGAGTTAGTGACAAACCAAACATAAGACTCAATTAATATTTGGAAAAACACATTTTATCATCATTATGGGAACTGACTGGCTGTAGTAACTATATTAGAGTTACTTCCCTCATTCAGAGTGAATGCCTGCTGTTACTGACCTTTCAGTCATTTATGTCTGTCTTTGTGTGGGTGGAAGCAATAAAACATTAACAGGTGGTTCCTTATCTGCCTTTTTGTTCTCAAACACCATAAAACCATCATGGAAACGAGGAACCGGCTCAACGGCTGAATATTCGATCATCCTGAACCATCTGGACGAGTCAAAGAATCAATTTGTTCCATGTTTTGATGCTCTGCTGTGATGAAACTCCTCACCGGTTTCTAATACGTGTGAAACTTCAGGCTAATGATCCATGTGAAGATCTGCTTCGAGAGGCGCTGGCTTCATGCAGCTGCTGTTTCCTGTGCTGGCTGTGACGCTGAATGGTCATGACTGTTTGATACTTTAGACGCACGAAGACGTAGAGTTTCACACTTGTCATCCATTTGAGCAGGAAATAAGATTATGGAGAAAAATATCAGTTTGTGAGCAAAGATGGAGGCTTTGGAAATCACCAATGACGCAGTCACTGAACCTTAATTATAACCTGTTTTCCCATTTGTCATCATCTTATTTCTTTAAACCTTCTCCTTCACATTAACACACTTCTACCTCTGTGCTTTATTCCTGTGGCAATATACAGTATATATATTTTTACCCTTTGGAAAATGAATAATTTGTGAAGAAAACACTGCAAAAACAAAGAATGTATTGTATTTTTTTGTCTAGTTTTTAGTGAAAATATCTTGTAAGACAAAACTAACTTACAAGTATCTGTACAGAAAGATATAAGAGCTTGTATTGAATTAATACTTCCTTAATAATGATGGAAAATTATTAGCTCCACTTTTTGATTATTTCACTTATAACATGGGAAAATATCTTGTTATAAGTGAAATAATCAAAAAGTGTAATTAGGACTTTTTACTCAATATTAAGGAATTATTGACTTAAAAGAAACTTTTATTTCTTGCTAAAAACCAGCTTAATTCTAAGCTAGTTTGGTGTTATTTCAGCTGTACTAAGATATTTGCAATAGAAACTATTAAAAAATAATCTGTAAGATTTTGGGTTTTCTTATTCATTACTGACTGAAGATCCATAGATGCTTGTTTTGCTTTGTTCTTTAACATTGCAGAAAGCAGCTGAAATCTACTGTTTTCAAGCAACAAATTACATTATTGGAAACTTTTAACTTCCAATAAAATTTTCAGAATTTTTTCTGAGTTGCTGAAATTGGACTTTTATGTCTAGATTTTTATTTTTAGAGATTAGACACAATAACTTGGTAATATTTTATGTTTTTGCAGCATATCCAGTGACTATAATGGATTGTAAATTATGTGGTGCTAATTACTATAAAGTTGTGTATTATCAACATACGTGTTTATCGAGCAATCCAAAATCTGTAGAGGATTCATGTAGAGTTAATGTGGCCTAAGAAAGAAGCCTTGAGGAACCACACATTATATTCACCAAATAACAGAAAGTACGACTGCAGCTTAATTTATTACATTTAAATTAAATATTTTAAAGATTAACAAACATGGTCCTGAAGAGTTTCATAGGTTAGGCCTCTGCTAAGTCTAAATATTTCTCCAGCTGATTAAACTCAATTCTAAACTCAGTTCGATTTATTTTGCCACCGGTTCAGAGCTAATTCAGAATTTGCAGCAGGTCGTTGATGCGAGTGCGGTCTTAGTTAAATAATCTTTTTGTCCAAAGTAAAATAAGAAAAAAATATTTTGTGCAGAAGTACAAAAGTGAGAATTATAATGATTCCTGTGGTGTGCAAACAGTGAATCATCCTGATTCAGTCAGAGTGCAGATAAACTTCACATCTGAGGAGGGGGGGTTAGTAAAAACTTAAATTAAAAAAACAAAACACAAACGCAGCTCATAAAGTCACATTTCAGCCTCTTACATTACTTTGTCAATCATCTGTGTATTTTCTGAGCAGCGCTATGAAACAAGAGTGGTAAAAAAAGATGGGAACCTTGAAAAATTGCATCTGTTATCAGGAAATTAAACCCCACTGAGAAACAGAAACCAGCAAATTTGTTCAACCTAGAGCATATGTGTCAAACTCAAGCCCCGGGGGCCAAATCTGGCCCGCTGTAGCTTTTTATGTGGCCCTCTAGACTCTAAATTACATCAATAAGCCTCCAGTTTTTCACAATTTCACAAAATTCACATAAAATCATCAAATCTCCTTATTTTATTTTGATTTTAACTGCAAAATTTTCTCAAAATTGGTCAAAAACATTGGGTTTAAGTGACTGTTGCCTCAGCCTGACTTGATGTCCAGCTCTAGATCAATACAGCGATTAATAAAAAAGTCACATTTAGCATCATGCATTAATGCAAATATTGCAAAAAAAATCCTTACAAATATTTTTAAATCACACCACAAAATCTGTAATTTTGAAAGCAAAAAATACAAAACAATCACAAAATCCTGGTAGTGATGATTTAATTTTAAGAAACACTTACTGAATGCTGAAATGAACAGCTATTTATTTAACAGTTTAATGGGTTTTATCAACACATTATTTTGTTTTTTATTGTTTTACACTTGTGCATATGTATTAATTAGTTTTATTTTGTAACCACGTTGCTGTGTAATGCAGACTTCTGCCCAGCTCCGTCTTGAAAATGAGATCTAGATCTCAACGGGGTTTACCTGGTTAAATAAAGGAAATAAATAAATAAATAAAAATTCTGTCACATTTGGCCCTATAGGGGCCCTATAGGGGCCAAATGTGTCCTATAGGGACCCTATTTGGCCCCTATAGGGCCAAATATAGGGCCAAATAGGGTCAAATAGGGCCCTATAGGGCCAAACAGGGTCAGATTTTTGATTTGACCCAAAATGAGAATGAGTTTTAAATCCCTGGCTTTGAGTTTGAGACAATAATGGGTCATTATGGGTCAGACAGAGTAAAAAAAACTAAAGTATAAAAAGGAAAAGTGAAGCCTGGATACTGACATAAATGCACATAAATGCAACATTTTTGAGATTGAAACAGAAGCAATTTTGTGACACAATGAACATTTGGGCTCGATTATCCAAGTTGTGCTCGGTCCATCGCAGCTCTGACTGGTGTTATTATGATCTGTTATGTCTCCAAATAAACGGTGCGACTGTGTCTCATATTCAGCTGATTTCTGGTCAGCCTGTGAGTTTTCATCTTCAACATGACTGAGAATTGTGCTTTAATTGTTTCTCTGACATGTAATGATCGATTTTATTAATATTTTGGATCAATCCGCCCACGTCTAGTACTGATCTTCCTTCTGTCCAGGACTTTTACAGGCCACAAGTCAGGAAAAATCTCTGCAGACTCCACACATCCTGGATCCTTTCTTTCTAAACATTTTTCTTCAGGCAGGAGCTGCAGAGAGCCATGTGCAATATATATATATATATTTAAATAATAAAAAATTAAAAAATCATCCGCCACTAAGGCAGTTTCTACCCCCAGGCTGAACACTTAACAACCAGAGCACACAGAAACTCTGCTGGGAAACAATAACATGCACATAACCTGTTAACTTTGGAAAACACAACATTTTACAAAGTATTTTTGGTCAAGTTTCTGAAGTAAATATCTTACTACACTTGAAATGAGACAAAACTAACTTACAAGTGACTTTTCAGGAAGATACAGGAGCTTGTTGTAAGCCAATAATTTCTTAAAATGGATCTAATTCAGATTATTTAATTTATAACAAGACATTTTTTCCACATTATAAGTGAAATGATCTGCAAGTGGATCTACTTTTACATCAATATTAAGGAATTACTGACTTAAGACATCTTGCTGAAAAGTTAATTGTGTTATTTAAAGTGGTGCAAAAATATTTGCAGAGAAATTTGACAAACACACCTTGCAAAATTTCGCGTTTTCCCAGTGTAGACGGACAGACAGAAAAAACAGATACCAAAGTCAAAACCCTTCAGATTTTAATATTGCCTTCACTCTTGAACAAAAATATTTTTGCAGATTTCTTCTCATGCAGAGAAGGAAGCTGAGGTTGGACCCGTTTTTAGTCATTTGTAATAATGTTTGGACGCATCGCATTAACAAATCAATAACTTAAGATAATTATAGCAGAGATATTAACTTAAGTCAGATTCCACCTTCAGAAATGATTCATGCTTAATTCAAGAACGCTTCAGATATTTTTCGCCAGTAAAATCAGACAGATCACCTAACAGTCCTCTCTTTTGCAAATGAGTTCATGTTAAAACTCAGTTAATCTGCTTCATCAGGACCGTGTGGGTGTGTGTGTTGTTTGATCAGATTTCACTGACAGCTGCATGAGCAAACAACTGCCCAACTGCCATCAGACTTACATTTCACACGTTGCTTTACATTTACCAGCAGAACAAATGTCAGTGTGCAGGGCTTGTTCTCTTCAAAACTACAGACTAAGCAGCAAAAAAAAATTATTTCAGAAGGTAAAAAAGGAAGGTAACTTTATTATACTGTCATTAACATGACACAACACCTGCTGTGAACATGAAGAAGTCTTCATGAATGTTTATGACTGTTGTCATGAAATGTGATTTGGTAAATAATGACACTTTTAATTAAAATTTGCAATATAAGTTGCATCAAAAGTGCAATAAATGTGCCAACTTATGGTAAATAATTAAATTTTTATGCAAAGATCCATTAAAACCTACATTAAAAGTCAATTAAAAGAGTCAACTTAGCATTAAAAGTGTCATTATTTACAAAATGACACTTCATGACAAGAGTCATAACCATTCATGAAGACTCCTTCATGTTTGTGTTATATCATGTTTATGACATAATGTCAATCTTATGCACACTCCTTCAAGTAAATGTTACCAAAAACAATAAATAAATACCTGGGAGTGTTTCTGCACAGAAAAACATGTGTGTATTTAGAAATCAGCTGGGAAAATTGATGTTTTACATAATACGATGTTCCTATTAGATTGAATATCCTTATTTAAATAGGTTCTGTATTAACATGACCTGAAAGGTCGCTCAGTGATGAAGAAGCCATCATTCGGAAAAGTAACAAACAAAAGCTGATTAAAGTTTGCTGATGGAGATAAATGTCATATGATGCGACAAAACTAAAACTCTTTGGCCATGATGATCATCACTACATTTAGTTTCTAGTGCAAATGTCTTAGTAAACCTGAAATAAAACAAAACTACATTATATGAAACTTTTCAGCAAGAAATATGAGCTTATTTTAAGTCAAGAATTCCTTAATAAAGATTTTTTAAAGTGCTAGTTCTCGTCGCATATTATTTGAATTATTATATGGAAAAATGTCTTTCTATACATGAAATAATCTGCCTGTATAAATCAGAAACATGAAGAAACAGATAAAACTGTGACTGGAATAGAAGCATGGAGGTAGTAGCGGCTGAAAGCTGAGCTTAAATGCTGACAATTTATTGCTGGAGGAACAGGTGAGTCCAATTAATCAAATGTGAAACAACTGAAGGGAATTAATAAATGAAAGGCTGTGGGGTCAAATTAACAAACTATGTAAACACTACGGGGAATATAAGAACATAGAAAATACTAACAATCGACCTACATTAAAAAAACAAAGTGAAAACAAAACTCACTCTCCATGAAATCAATACTGGAAGATTTTCAACTTCATCTCCAAACTACAAAAATGGTGGAAATCTGGACAAAAATTGACCAACAGTCCAAAAAGTAAATAAAGTACAGTGAGTAAAGTATTTTATTTAAAATTGAAAATAAAAATCGAACCTGATTTTGCAGTGGATTAAGCAGACTAAACATTTCTTCAACTCTGCTGAATAGTTTTACAGATTTCTGTCCAGATTGGAGGTCAAATATTCAGTCAAGATGAATGTCCATCTTCAAGGACATTTTAATCAAAAAAAAATCATTAAATACTGATGGGCTGAATGCATATACTTGAACCTGGATGCTTGATTTAGAGGAAATAAAAAAAAGTCACATTTGTGCACTTTATTTATTCAATTATATAATAATATTTGTTTGGAGCAGAAAAAATAGCATTCAGAAAGAGTCTAAACTTAGCATGAACTTCAGAGCCATCGTGAACACAACTGTGTGAGAATCTATACGGCTGTCTTTTTTTAAGACTCGTCATCCGTTGGATTGTTTTATCTTTATGGTGGATTTCCTGCACATTTCTCAACCACATCCTGGGTCTTGACAGCCCACACAAACTCTTATCCATGTGTGATACACAGCAGCGCCTCACTACACCCACCCATGCTTTGCGGCAGCGCAGCTTTACACTTTTTTTTTTTTTGTGACATTTTGTGCCCATTTTTTTTTGCTTGACAACATCATATGTAGCGTTGACTGGATGTCTGTTCTTTGCACGCAAGCAGCTGGCTGTGTATGTCTTGAACCGAGCATCATACTGCTTTCTTATTTCAAAGCTGCAGGAACGAACTAAATCATGCATTGATCCAGAGACGCAGTCGCGGTGTGTGACGCAGAAACTGCATGAAGAAAGACCGTTACACCACAAAGGCTCAGTTCTGCCTAATAGGCGGACTTACTTCCACTTTTTAGAGCTTGGTTCTCATCGCTGGTAACCAGTAAGAGGACCGGGTCAGTATACATGTCTCGTTTTCTAACGGGACTGCAAAACCACAAAATCTTACCAAGTATTTTTGGTCTAGTTTCTAGATCAAATCTCTTAGTATACTTGAAATAAGACAAAACTAACTTACAAATAATGTTTCGGCAAGAAATAGGAGTTTGTTTTAACCTCCTGAGACCCGGGCTTTTGTTTGATGTGCATTTTTTATGTCTCCTTACCATTTGGGATTAGTATGACCTAATTTTAGTTGAAATTAAATTTTAGCTTTCTATGTGCTCTTGAACTATGTCAAAACCAATGCCCTCATATGAGGACAATGGGTCTGTTTTTGCATATACATTTCTCCTTGTCATTTGGGATCATAAGGACCCAATTGGCCTAAAAATGAAATTTCAGCTTTCTACAATAAGTGGTTTTCTCAAAACCCAATGTCCTCAGACGAGGACATTGGGTCTATCTGTGTGACGATAAGACCATTCAATCAATGTTATTATTTACATCTGTGTTTACAAAAATGTAATGTCCTCATATGAGGATGCAGGGTCTCAGGAGGTTAAGTCAATTCCATAAATTGAAAAAATATGTATAAGTGAAATAAACAATTGTTGAACAAGATGTTTATTCCATAAATTAAAATGTCTTGTTCCACTGGCACTTTTTCATCAGTATTATTAAATTATTGATTTAAAACAGGCTACTATATCTTGCTAAAAAGTTACAAGCTGGTTTTGCCTTATTTCATGAATCCAAAAATACTTTTGTGTTTTTGTAGCACAAAGCTTTGGATGTTTTCTTTAATCATTAAAATCCAGTGGATAGACGGTTTGCAGATTAGTTGAGTTTCTGGGAGCAAAGTTTCACGAGGAAAAAAGTTTACACAATCTTGTTCCTGATCTGTTTCTGTTGATCATCAGCCTACTCATTGAGGAACAAAAATGTCTAAAATTAGTGTGAGGTTGCATGCGAGCAGACACACCACAACACTAAGGAAGTTGCAGATGCATGGGTTTATCAGCAAAGTCAAGCAATCATCAGTTGGAGGAGGCTTCTTCTCTGATAATCTCAAGCCTTGGGCTGTGTTCACACAGCAGGCAAGTAATACCCAAAACAACTTGTTTTACCCATATGTGATCTATATCTGGATTGTTTCACCGAAGCCTAAAAGGCGCCAATAACAATCGTTTCACCTCTAAAAAAAAATTAGATTTGAGCCTCTTCCATATTGACGCCCTCCTAAATAAAACTTTTGGCAAAAAAAAATTGTCTCAGGCCATTATTCATTATTTTAGGAAGGTGACAAATGTGGTACTAATTCAAGTGTGTATCTGATTGTTTTCTGCAGTGTAAACAGTCTAAACAACTTTTTGGCAACATATGAGCTTGTTTTAAGTCAATAATTTCTTAATATTGATGAAAAAGCACCAGTACAGTCGGCAGTATATTTAACTTAGATTAAGGCATTTTATTTTCCTCATGTTATAAGGGAAATAATCTACCAGACGAACTTGTATTTTTCATCAAGATTAAGAAATTATTAACTTAAAACAAGCTCATATTTCTTGTTGAAAAGTTACCTATGAATTAGTTTTGTCTTATTTCAATACTAAGATATTTAATTAGACCAAAAATATTTGGTTTAGTTGTTTTTGCTGTGTTGATGTGAGACATGCGTCATAATTCTGAATCAGGCTGAAAATTATAATTATGAAAAAAATGAAAGAAATCGGTGTGAAGCGCATACCATAATAATCCCACCACTTCTGGCTCAGATATCCAGACATGAACATGCTAACATGCTAACAGACTTCGTCATGAATTTGCAGTCAACGCTACAAAAAGCTTTCACTATTAATTGTACTCTTTTTTTTTAATCCGCTTCCTTTGATTTTGTGACGATACTATCGTCTCCCATTGCTAGATAAACTTCGAAATCATCCATAAACGTCCATCCGTTATTACTTCCGTAAACAGTGCGCTGCTGTGTGACGTCAACGTTCTTCTTCTGCGCATGCGGATTGTAACCGCTAGAAGTCTCATTGCGGTCGGCCGGTTTATTTACTAGTATTAACGACCACACAGAAATAAAAATCGATTTGTTTCTGATATTATGTAATATATTGATTATGTACATGATATATAAGTTATATTATGTAATAATATATAAAATATTTTTTGACTTTAGTTTTTTCCCCGCCTTAATGTGACTGCACTCAGTTTTAGATTAACATGATGCGTTCACTTTCATCCGGAAATATTATGACGACATGTTTCAGGTTTGACTCTCAGCGGCTAGCCCGTACAGATTAGACCCCGAAGGTTGCAAACATAAAGCTGTGAAAGTGACTGGAAGAGAAATCTGATTTTACAGCTAAAGCTGGAATTTCCTAACCAGGGACAATCTGACTGTATCTTGCATAACCTGATGCGAATAACTGGAAAGATAAAGATCTCTGTGTTTTCACTTTGGTTTATGCCCATAAGTGTAAAGATTTGCCAGATATCAACATTCAATTGATAAAATTTAAACGAGACAACTGCATTAAGCAACATCAACCAGAAAATGGCTGACATATTATGAGGTTTTTATTTTTAGGAAGGCACAAATCAACTGGTAAACAGCTGGTCAACCTATTTAAGGTTTGTTAAAAACCCCAACAAACAGTGTGCTTTGAAAATCAGATTAGCATTTTGTAATTTTATTTAATCAGATTTAAAGCTACTACAGTAACGCTCAGAATTATTCATACCCCTATCAAATAGTTAATGTACATTTTCAACCAAGAAGTTTTTTTCTGACAAGAGACAAAAATTTCTTAAAAATTACCAAAATAACATGAACTAAATGTACATTTTTGTAAGAGACTGCACCTTGAAACATTTTTATTCTTGCATAAAAAATATTTTTGGCATTACAGCAACCTAACTCTAATTGTTGACCAATGATTTTGATATTTCCACCGGCATTTCTGGTGCAACCTCTGAGTTTGGAAGATCTGCTTTCCATTTCTCTAATCTTTAGCTTCCTATCAGATCGGTTGGAAGTATGGCTGGGCAATTCCTGAATGTTTATGCTGCTTCCTGTCAGAGGTGGCATGTTGATAAAATTGAAAGATTACTTCACACCTAACACTGCCAGGTTTCTGACTCATTTCAAGCTGAAGTGTACATCTGTAAACATTTCTTTCCTTGTTTATCATCAATTTTTGCGACTATGATTTGAAACATTCTAATTGAGTTTATAAAAAGCAGTTTGTATTGTTTTAGTCCTTTAAAACAAGCTTCTACATCATGATTAAAGTTACTTGTAAGTTAGTTTTGTCTTTTTTTCCAAGTGTACTAAGATATTTGCACAAAAAAACTAGACCAAAAATACTTAAGATTTTGTGTTTTTGCAGTATGGAGATTGTTGTTCATGAGGAGTGTGAGATGTCTTGTTAAAGGAGAGTTTTTCCTCTCTGCTGTCGCTATGTGCATGATTACAATGAGGGATTGCTGTAAAGTCAACAGCCAGGACAAGTGAGCGCTACAATGTGCTACTTTGCCTTTTTTTGCAAAAAACAAACAAAAACATCAACAACCAGAGTCTGCTTTGTGGAAATAAGAATATTTTGGAGTAACCATCTCGTTGCTGAAGATAACTTTCCAAAGCAGTATCTGCAGGTTTTGTTTCAAAATTTGCACAGACAAAATAAAATGGAGGCTATAGGAACTCTGGTCATTTATGTACACAGACTGCGTACCAGAAAGTACACTAACACAGAGGAGTCAACCAAATCCTGCAAAGAATCACAAAAACACTGAAAAACTCACTTCAGTGTCATCTGAGTTGTTTTAGAAAGTTGGTGTTTGCCGCAGTAACCACACACCCTGCTGATCTCCTGCTGGGCAAACAGCTTAACATCAGCTGCTTGTTGGGCCTTTTAACACATTGCTTTAGTTTTATGATCATCTCTGCTAATCATCCCCTCATTATGGACTCAGCATATTCATTCTAAACTAATGTTTCAGGCACCGGCACGCATGCATAAACACTTCTTCATATCAGTGACCAACTCCTCGCCTCTTCTTCACAAGTCTACACTCCAGAAACACAAAGTATTACTCAGTGTTTTTAGTCTAGTTTCTAGTGCAAATGTCTTAGAAGATTTGAAACAAGACAAACCTAACTTACAAGTAGCTTTTCAGCAAGATATAGGAGCTTGTTCTATTAATACTTATTAATTAAAAAGTATTCGTTCCACTGGTATATTTTTTCCACTTATGACAAAACATTTTTCCCACAATAATCTGCAAGTGGAACTAGTAGATTTTTTAAATCAATATTAAGGAATCATTGACTTAAAACTCATATCTTGCCAAAAAGTTTCTTTTTCTTATTTCAAATTCACTAAAATATTTGCTCTAAAAACTAGACACAAATACTTGGTAAGATTTTGTATTTTTGCAGCACACTTCAAAACTAAAACAAACACACATGGATCTCTGACCAGCTATGAACAAGATATATAAATAAAACTCAGCACATTCCCAGCTGAAACAGAAAGTCTTACCAAGTATTTTTGGTCTAGCAACCAGTGCAAGTATTTTAGTACACTTGAAAGAACACAAAACTACAAATAACTCTTCAGAAAGATATAGGAGCTTGTTTTAAGTCAATAATTCATTAATATTTGTGAAAAAACTACTAGTTCAACAGGCCGATTATTTCACTTAGAACAAGATATTTTTCCTACACTACAAGTCAAATGATCTGCCACTGGAAATAATACTTTTATCAAATGTTTTGTCTTATTCCAAGTGTACTAAGGTACTTGTTCTAGACCAAAAATACTTAGTAAGAATTTACATTTTTGCAGTGCAGCACACGGCTGCATACCATCGCTCACCATCATCGTCATCCGCTGATGCATCTGTGAATGAGCAGCCGAGGACAAAGGGGATCAGGGCCGCGAAGCCAACGCAGAGAGTGACCAGCATGACCTCACAGGTCAGCTGGGAGTCAGGGAGTGAAAAGACTCCCTGCAACCCCCAACCCAGCAAACACGCATGCATGCCCGCAACCACAGGGCCAGCAAGCTCCTGGACAACTGAGTCCGCCGTGGGAATACGGCAGAGAGGAAGAAGAGGAATCGGCATTTGCCCCACAGGAGCTGAAAGAAAGTGGCTGTGTTGGGAATTTTGGGTCATGCTTTTCTCCGCACATTCCTCGCTGGTTTCCCCAACAATAAACCGTGTCAGAGGCGATACAACAGCCTGCATTCTGGATACCTTACACCATTAAATGCCTTAAAGCTTCACGGCCACACATTGGCCTCCAAATGTACGAGGGGACGGCCTTCTGAAGTGGTGGAAAAGTTGTGAAGGCTTGCTATATTTAAGAATCACATGGAAGAGGATGCACATTCAGCTGGAGGTCATTCGGCTGCTGCAAGCATGAGACGCTTCTTACAAAATAAAGAGCATGTAATCTGGAAATGCCACATTTTATTTTTAGGAACCAAAACAGGCTTTGAGTCATTATAAATCGCTGCACAATTTAAAGTTGTCAAAGGTTTGTCAACACTGCAAAAGCACAACAACTTACCAAGTATTTTTGGTTTAATTTCTAGTGTAAATATTTTAGACAAAATTAACTTACAAGAACCTGTCAGGAATAAATAGGGGCTTGTTTTATGTCAGTAATTCCTTAATATTGGTGGAAAAATTACTATTTTCACTGAGATTATTTCACTTATAACATGGGGAAAATGTCTTGCTATTAGTGGAATAATCTGCCAGTGGAACTAGTACTTTTTCCATCAATACTAAGAAATTATTTAAGCTTTTCAAGAAGATTTAGAGGCTTGTTTTAAGTAAATAATTCATTAATATTGATTTTTTTCTTCCACTAGAATTTTATTTCACTTATGACAGTTTTTTCTATGTTACAAATTCAAATTCAAAAACACTTTATTAATCCCAACTTGAAATTAAATAAAAATGACAAGTGAAATAATCTGCTAGTACATTTTAAAATAAATATTATAGAATTACTCACTTAAAAGAACCTCCTGTTTCCTTTTGAAAAGTTACTTGTAAGTTAGATTCGTCTTATTTTAAGTGCACTAAGATATTTGCACTAGACAGTAGGCCGAATATACTTGCTAAGATTTTGTGGTTTTGAAGTGAAAATAAAAAAAAATGTCCATGCAGTAAAAAAAAATGAAACATCCTTCATTCTGCATGACAAAACCATGTAAAAATAAATAAATAACTTAGAAGTCGAGACAGACCGAAGCAAAAGTTATGTACACCTGTGAAATAAAAGTCCACTGGACTTCCCAGCAACGCAGCCACTTAGCTTTGGCTTCACTCTTTGGAGGCTGTTTGCTGTTTTCTTTGGCACTTCAGTATGAAAGTCATTGTTGTTTTTAGTCTTTATTTCTGTCCGTTGCTCACAGTTTGCTCTCTTCTTCCTCCAGCGGCCGATTCAAACCTGGGATGAACTTGAGGAGACGCCTGCGGAAGCTCTTCTGTTTGGGTTTTCTCTGCAGTGAGCCGAATCCTCCCTGTTTCTCCGCCGAGCCCACGGACGACGGGGATGACGAAGATCCCCTCAAGTAGCTGCGCGTGCTGGCGCTGCGGGTCAGGTGGGTCTTGGTCACGGTGAGGAGTTCGCTGGTCGGTCGGACGCGCTGCTGCCTCTGGGAAGGCGGCTGCTCGTTGATTTTGTCGGCGCTGTTCGAGTCCACGTAGCCGTCCGAGTGGTACAGGCAGGTCTGGTAGAGCGGGTCGTCCTCGGTGGCCGTGCTGAGGAGGCTGGCGCTGCTGCTGGTGCTGCCGGTGGAGCGGAGGGCTCTCTGGGCCGCGGGGCTGGGCGCGCCAAGGCTGCCGTAGATTCCTGCAGACTCCAGGGACTCGTACAGAGAAGCGTCGCTCATTACGATACCTGCAGGAGACGAGAGCAACGTCAGCACAGCAGGCAACAACATCTGGATTTAAATATAGCATATAAAAGGAATTTATTGACAAAAAGGTTAAATTACGCAAATCGCTGACTTATTTTACTGCTGACGGAAACAGACATAAAAGTCAGCTCGGAAAATCCAGTTAACATTTCCAGTTTTATTGGAAATTAAAAGCTTATGCAATTTGTTGCCTGAAAACAGTGAATCTAGCAACTTTCCTCAATGCCAAAGAATGAACAAACAAAGCAAAAAAAAAAAACAATATCTTAAAGTAATTTTGGTCTAGTTTCTAGAGAAATATCATAGTACACTTGAAATAAGACAAAACTAACTTAAAAGTAACTTTCTAGCAAGAAATAGGTACTTGATTTAAATGATTTAAAATAATTTCTTAATATTGATGAAAATGAACAGTATAAACAAGACTTTTTCCCATGTTATAAGGGAAACAATTTATAATATTGATCTAAAAAAAAATTACCATTTCCACCAGCAGATTAGAACAATACATTTTTCCATGATATAAGTGAAATAATCTGCCTGTGGAACAAGTACTTTTTCTAAATATTAGTGAGTTATTGACTTTAAACAAGCTCCTATCTCTTTGCTGAAAAGTTACTTGAAAGTTAGTTTTGTTTTATTTCAAGTGTGCTGAGATACGTGTAGCAGAAACTGGACCAAAAAACGCTTTTTTGTTTTGTCTAATTGTGAGTTTTTGCAGTGTTTCAGATCTAAATATAAACATTTATTCATCTGTTTATGAGAAAAATGTGTGGCATCAGTAAAGCCAGTGAATTGTAATGATTACTTACCATGGACAAGCCTCTGCTCCTGCACCATCAACGAACGATATTCATCCCACTTCTCATGAAGCGTTTGCTGCAGAGAAAAGCGAAAGATTTGTTACTTTACAAACAAAGCAAGTAGCTTCTTCACACATTTAAAAAATAAAATATCAGCACCAAATAGGTTGATGTTTAAATTGCTGGCTTGGCATCTATAATAGCGGCTGTATTGCATTGGATTAGAGCAGAACAGCTGCTGTAATCTTTAGGGAAAGCTTGTTCACTTGAGCCACTTCACAAGCTGCTTGAGTTGAGTCTGCAGCAATCCCTGCGTCTGCTGCTCAGACCGCTTCGTGCAACAGGCCGACCTGCTGTGGAGACAGGTGTGGAGCGAGGGGGAAGGCGTCCCAATGTGTAGCATTTAACATAACCTAAATGTGTGTGTGTGGGGGTGAAAGGCTACTGGACACATAATCGGCCTGACTCACAAACAAAACGCTTAAGGGAAACTACTCACCTTTAAATACTGCAGCCGGGCCTCGAGCTCAGCTTTTCGGATTGAGTCACTGTAAACCGTCTCCAGCCTTAAAGTGAAATACCAAAAGACCACAGTGTTATTAAGCTCAACAGGAAGCACTTATAAAACCTACAAGGGCAGAAAAAAAGTTATTAAAGAAACTCTATGAGAGGCTTTATTCACAAGTCTACAACAGTACTGGTGTTTACAAGCAGCATGGAAGGATAAACATGAACCATTTCCACTTTGACGGTACAAACGCTCTTTAATCAAGAGCAGTGGAACAAAGTAAAAAACCCTTTTACACACTAACACTTTAAATAAGTGAAGCTGAGGGTGTAAGTTGATGACGTCCGACTATAAAACCCTTAAAGCTCACAGCCTGTCCGCACTAATTGTCCCTTCGACTTTAACAAGCCTCAACGAGGGGTTAAGAGCAGAGCGCGGTTCAAATTAAACACCCAAAAAACAAGAAAGAGAGCAACATCTAAGGGACTCAACACACAACAGGAGAAACTATTCGAACAAGCTAGGAAATTTCATCAGAAAATGCTGAGTCATTGGTTGCTACGGTGATTTTTGTCCCTTCTGAAAAAAAAACCCCCAACAGAAATTCAATCTCAAACAAACAGGTGCTGTGCGAAAACGATACATTGTATCAAAATGTTGTTTAACAGTGAGTGGCAGAAGCCTCTGGTGGCCCCATGTGTGAGTTTTTATAAGTCTACAGTGTTTTATGGAAGCGATACGACGAGTTAAAGAGACCCTTAAAAAGAGGTTTGAGAAAAAAATTCATTTGAAATATAATGGAAGTGAATGGGAGTTTTGGTGTGTCAAATCTACACGTTGGGTGGATTTGACAGAAAACCCCATGTCCTACAACATTAGGAGACCCACTGGGTGAAAGTAGACAAAAATGCCTACGTTTTGATGTGTTACGAATTGCGTAAGAGATAAAAACTAAACCCATCACAGCATTTTCAATAGACAGTTTTTCAGATCAAAGCCTAGAGTGCTTGACATCATCACTCTCTTAGAAAGACAACCAAACAAAACATTTTATGAAACTTAAACTCCTATTATGTACAAAACAAACAGTATAAAAACAAAATTTTGATACCAAAGCTCAACTTTTCATGAGAAGTTTAAACTTTGAACCGTTTTTCTACTGTAAAATATGACTGGGGTCAGGAGCTCCAAACGGCTGAATTTTGACCCTAATTTGGCTCAAATTCCCATCATGTTTAGCATTTTTCTGCGACTTTCGTAATGAGTGTTCGGTAGATCGTAACCAAAAGTCACGACAGGTTTTTAAATACTGTGGGTGGGGAATCAAGCTTATAAAAGTGATGGAAACAGAAGGATAATATCTAAAACTGTTGCCACTTTTAAAAAACTGGTACAAAAGTGCTGCATTGGCATTTTTAATCATTTGGTATAAGAGAAATAAATATGAATATCCCACTTTGAAAAACCTCTTTTGCATCAGAAATTTTCTGTGTGAACAAAATACTTGAACTTAACTTGAACTGTATTTTAATTTGATGAGTTACACTTTAAATAAAACCTGTCACAGTTTTGAGAAACATCCATCATGTCAGATTCAACGCCACTAAACTTTGTAAGTCAGATTTTTGTTTTCATAAATCTGGTTTAATTTACTTGGAGCTAAAAAAAAAAAACTGAGGGGAACAAAAACAGAAATTTCATGTCAGTTAGAGAAGATGAATGAAAACATTCATGTTTTACTTTTGTGAGCAGTAGGAAATGAAACTTCAGGACCAGAAAACGTCAACTATTTGTGTTTTTTTTTTCCCCCTCTCCGCTGACTCAGCTCTTAGCTCTTCTGGCAAAGAACCTCATCGGGCTGAACTGCAGAAACTGCACGCTTCGTTTGGTGACGTAACTGAGGAGCAGCTCAGCGGGTTTCCAGCATTGACACAGCTGAGAACATCCTGAGGACATGGAGGACGGATATCAGATAACAGTCGTCTGTCCTCATGTAACTCGGTATGAAACTCAGAACCGTCTGCACAGGAAGTTACAGAAGATACTCGTCCAATCATCGCCAGCAGGAGTTTAGTACACAATATTCTCAACTTCTGTTTGAATTTCTCCACTGGTCTGATGGTATACAGCTAAAAATTTGCTTTACAAACTTTAACTTAAAAGTTTAAACGGTGGTTTAAGCTTCAAAGCAGCCTTTAACCATTCACCTGAGTGTAGGGCTGAAACGATTCATCAGATTGATCGTGGTTAATCGATTATAGAAGTAACTGTCAACTAATAATGTAATCAATTAACTGCTAACTGGAAAATGCAGACTCACAAAAGACCATTTGATGAAAGTTTAAGCTGAGGTTTAAAGTTTAAAAACAGTCTTAAACTGTTCACCTGAGTGTAGGGCTGAAACGATTTATCAGATTAATCGTGATTAATTAATTATTGGAATAATTGTCAATTAATTTTTGTAATTAACTGGAAAATACAGACTCAAAAAACAACATTTTCAGATTAGAAACCAGACAAAACCTGTACAAAAAATATATACATTTTGCATTCAAGATAATAATAATAAAAAAACTTCTCTATAAATATGTGTTCCAGCCAGAACTCCTCAAGTGGCTTCACTTGGTTCAAATTGTTTAAAAAATATCTCCTATTAAGCATATTTTGCTGTGCAATTATTAAAAAAATAGTCAGCAGATCAGCCATGCACTGCATCGGTGTTAAGTCGAGGAGAAATGGCTGAACTTCGTTTTTCTTTTTACAAATGGTCAAGCGTACACTAAATTAATGCTGTTATTGCATTTTAAACAATAGAATATTTGTGTTCCTCTTTAAAAATGGCTTATTTGTTTAATTGCATCTGCTCATGTATTTCTAGTAATTTATATTACAGAATGAGTAATTTTTTTATTCGATTAATCGCTAGAACAATCGATTTGTGAAAATAATCTTTAGCTGCAGCCGTACCTCAGTGTGTTGCCGCATGACCTGATGAGCTGAACAATGTCCTTGTGCAGAAATCCCTCCACGGCGGTCTCGTTCACACTTGCAATGGTGTCCCCTGCACACACACACACACACACAACATATTAGGGCTGAAACGATTCCTCGAATGATTCGAGTATCTTGATTATTAAAATTCCTCGAGGAAAATGTATCTGCCTCGAAGCTTCGTTAAATTATGTTTTATTATGTAGCGCTGCGTTCCGGCCGGATCGTTATTTGTGGTGGGCAGCGCTCTTACTTCCGCCTGTGAGTTGTTGCGAAGTGCTGGCAGCATGGCGTTGAGTTGTGCGCCGTTTTATCAGGGATTGTTGAACTTTGCGGTGCGATTGTTGGACTATGACAGCTTTTGTGGCACCGTCACGGTTTTGGAGCAAACGGTAGGAATATGTGAGAGAAAGAGAAAGATCCGATTCCTCGGATAATCGTAAAAATATTCTATAGAGTACTCGATTACTAAAATATTCTTTAACAGCCCTACAACATATGTGTCAGCCATGAGGTCACAATGCTCCCAGTCAATATGGATTTAATTTCTTGAAGATGCAGCCAACCAAGGGAGGAAACCTCTGCACATGTGAAGCGCACATGTGCAGCCGTGGCGTTTCAGATTGTGACTGCACTCCAAGTCTCCTTATATCGGAAAGAACCCAAATATTTCATGTGTGTGGTGTTAAGCAGCTGAAGCTGTTTCATCTTCTTTGTGAGTGGCATGGAGTAATTAGATGTGGTTTGGACTCGACGGGCTTTGTGTTCAGGCAGGACAGCCTGCGAGAAGTGAAAGAAGTGGAACTGACACATCCAGTTTGGATTTAGAAGAGATAAACACCTTCTCTCTTTCCTCGCTGACCGGCGGAGACGTAGCGCTCGGCGAGTCGTGACTGAGCCGTGACGACTTTCAAAAGCAGAGACGATTTACTGAAGCTCTCTGGTGTCAGCTCACATTTATTTATTTCCTGTTCTTCCCTGAACCTCTTCTGCTTCAAACTCAACTATCACTCTGGTTTTTTACTCACTGCTTCAGTCTGTTTTGGGGGAATCTATGTGACAAACCAAAAGAAAGTAGTCCATAACTGCTAAGTTGAAGAAAAATAACACTTTTTTTCCCTTTCTTTTTTCTGAAAAGTGTGGCATGCATTTGTCTTCAGCCTCCCCCGAGTCGATACTTTGTAGAACATTTAATGGCAGGAGGTCCTTGAGTGTTATTATCTTATTATCTATAATCTTTTGTACATTTACAAACTGAATACTTTTGCTGAATGATGAATTGTTTCAGAAGTTATTGCGATAAACGATAATATTGTTTTGACACCATTTTTAAGTAACATATTGGTAAAAATGCCACTTTTTTAAGTTCTAAAGAAGCCTATTTGAAACTTTAAAACAATATTTGCCTGGCGTTATAAAAGCTGTGCCATGCTGCCTCAGTCATACAGTTACCTAAAAGAAGAAGCAATAAATAGTTTTTTTAATCATATTTTTTGCTATCCTAATAGCACCATAAAATATTCTGATAAAATTAAAAGTCCACATCGCTCACCTCTACTCAAAACTAAAAGCATCTCAACTCTATAAGACTTGAACATTTCTGTTAAGAAGTGTTTTCGCTCGATACATTTTTGCAAAGATGACTGGGCAGAAATCTCACTCTATAGATTTAAGAAGTAGAACCGTCATGATAAGACATTTTGCTGGACGATAAATCATCCCAGATGAACAATAATATTGTTGTTTTGAAACCATTTTCAAGTAATATAATGGTAATGGTATAAAAATGCAAGTTCACCCTCTCAAAGATGAATAAACGTTCATTTCTAGCAAATATTTAACTCTGGAACTGGAAGACATTTCAAATGTCCAGGATAAATAAACAAAGCAACCAAAAGAACAAATAAAATGGATTATGAAGTGTCTGTAAAAACCAAATGCACGTGAATGAAGCCTTTAGTTTCGGTAGAAAGAGAAAAACAAACATGCAAATAGAAATTATTGGGCTCGCTTTAATTGAGATTAAATTACACACAGGTGGAATTTATTTAACTTCTGGCAGCAATTTGAGGCTCCTTTGAGTTTTTTTGCGAAAAGGTTTAAGGGGTGGTAACACATTTAAAGGCCCTGCATGCGTCCGCTGAAATAGTTGTTTGTTAGCAGGAAAAATGTCAAATTAAGCAGCCACATTTTGACTTCCCATAACAACCAAGCAGCAGGTTGGTTTGTGCTGATGTAATGTGTACAATGTCAGCTGATAGAAACACAAAGGAAACTCTTGTCATGCTCTCTTCCCTTTTGTTTATTTCAAGCATTTTCTCAGGTTATTTCAGGTCTCATCCAAAAAAAGTAAACCATGGAGATAAAATCAGAAATAATAATAATAAAAAGGTTCACTCACCAACTTTAAGTCCTGCTAGGTGGGCCGGGCTGCCGTCGTGCACCCTGCACACGAACGTGCACATCTCCACTGAGTTTTGTTCTTGGTGGTGAAGGCCGTAAGTCTGGGAAAGAGACAGCAGAGAACATGAAGATGAAACAAGTCTTCCTCTTCTTAGATGGCTTTCAAAACAGACGTATGTCTGATGTTCTGAAATATTGTGGTAACAGTGCAACATCAGAGACAGAAACCCACTGAACCGCATGCAGAGGAAGTCATGACGGACAATAGCGGAAAGACCGTTTTATCACAGAGGACGCACAAGTGTGACGCACGCAAGCAAATAAGAGCCACTTCCTCTCGCCTCCCAAAACAAACCGCAAGAAGAACTTAACGAACGTCCAAAATGTATCTTTGTCCTTTTCACTAACCCTGAAAATAAGGATGCAATCATTTTGTTAATTTGTTTGCCTTCAAATATGAAACGACTATTTTTTCCACAACTGATTTAGTCCCATAGAATAGAAAAAACAACCAGAGAAAATACAATTCAACCATATAGAAAAAAAGATAAAATTACGTCTGTGCATCAACTACAGGGATGAATGGACTCAACATGGCTTGAATGTAAGAGTAATATTTAATAATGCATTTGAAAAAGGGCTGCAACTAACAATTATTTTTGTAATTGGTTATTTTGACAAATAAAATTCAAAAAGTTGTGCAATATCAAAAGTACATTTAAAGATGCAAATCTTAATGGAAAAAAAAATTTAACTTGTGAAGTCAATTGTTGTTTATAAGAATCATTCAAGTTGTTGGCTGAAATAAAAACATTTCAAATGCATTTTTTAAAACCCTAAATTAAAATAATTATGCCCATAATGGCTATAAATAAACATTTCAGCAGCCTTTCTGTAAAGGCTTTCTGTAGTTCCACAGTTTGGCTTAACATGCCAACATGTTTCCTCATTTTCGCTGTTTTAATTTATCTAAACTATTTGCGTACTTCCATGCCAGAGTTAACGTTTATATTTTGTCGTCCTGGAAACTCTGACTTGTTACTTCCACATGCATTTCAATGAACTAACTTGTTTCGGTGACCATAGTGCCTCTGCACAAAGGTCAGAGAGGACAAAAATACACTTCCCCATACCAGACACCTTTTAGACAGTTAACGTGCTGCTGCTAAAGAAGCCATTATCAGTTAAAAAAGGACAATAAAACTAGACAAACGTTGAAAATGTTTGTATCTGCCTTGCACAGGTCCTGCTCCAGTTAAAGCATGCATCCATGAGGTTGCATGAGAGTGCCAGTGGAAATTTGAAATTATTCTGATCTGGCCTGCATTTACAGCTACTGGCTTCCTTCTCAGCAACCAGCAGGGTAAACATGTTGGCATGCAAATATCACCGAAAGGCAAATTTCACATTTGCATGCTGCATTCCCAGCTCAGTGTCCACAGTACCGACTCGGAGGGAGGAAAAGCACCAGGAAACGTGAGACTCCACATTCATGGCGGTCTCTGCTGGCCATCAAACTGCTCCTCATGGCCTCACTTCCTTCTGGCCGCAGCCGGGCAGGAAGGGCGGGAACGCCTAACGAAAGCGTAAATAGAACACCGTGTCTTTTCCTAGAAGAAGCCCTTCACTCCCCAAGACTTTATGCGAGCAGCAGCACATTATAATATCCATGTTGTGCTCACACTTTTTGATCATTTCTGTAAACTATTCAAAGAATGAGTATGAAAAACAGAGTGAGGCGTGGTGCTGCAGGGGGACTGGAGATTTGTGAGTAAAGTTCCTGCTGGCATGGTGGGAGAGAGTAGAGCAGGTTTTACATCGACAGCGTGTGAGTAAACCTAAGCGCTTAAAATAAAGATGCTGCAGGGGACAAAAAGGCTTCAGTCATGGGATGAACATGAACAAGTTATTCGACTGATGCATGACCTTTTTACTCCCGCAGGCGCAAAGAAACAACTCAATTTAGAGACGCAGGAAATCATTAGGAATCCACTTTTCTCAGATACCTGATATCTGAGGTTCAGTATCAGTCGATACCGGTCCGATACAGAACAAATTTATATAATAACTCTGCATCAGTATAGCACACTTTAATGCATCGATAGCTTCAAAACCAGTAAAATATGTAAAAACAACACAATTTGTTCTGTCAGTGCAATTATGAGAAGAACAGCCAATGTAATACAATAGGTTGACTAACGTGGTCAAATGTGAAAATAAACTACAACAAACCTTCTTTCAATGGTTCAGAAAGTGCAATTAGGAAATATAAATATAACGTAAAAGAAATAATAAAGCATGACGTCACTCAGAGCAAAAAGCAGAGAATTAGACCGGATAGATCTGCGCTTATGGATCTGGAACAAGGATTTTTTTCCAATAGTGAGACGGATACAGATATTAATATCGATTCGGTGAATCTGTAGAAATTATTTGATTGTTTCTGACACTTTAAATCATGAGAATCAAACGGCATTTTCCCAAACCAAGAAACCTTCATTAATCATGTGATTTACCTGAATCTCAAAACCAAAGGCCTCCTCTTCATTTTTCTCCAAGTCCACCACTTTCCTAAAGAGAGAGAAAGAAAGACAGACAGAAAGAAAGGAAAAAAAAAGATTTAAAACCAGGACAGTCAAAATTATTTATCTATTCATAAACCAAAAGAAAGTCAGTTATTATTTGCAAGCTGTTCTGATATAGCAACCTTTATTGACTGAAGGAAGGCACCTCTATCATAAACCAACAAAGCAGCAGACAGATGTAAAATGTAAAACTCTGACACCCATAAATAAGAACCAATACAATCTTCTGCATTCAGAAATCACTTAATCAGTAGATAGTCCGTCTATGAGTTATTTGACCTTGATGTTAATTAATGCTACCAACAACCAGTTGAGTAACTTATGTAGCAGAAGTTTAACTGCTTAAAATAGAAAACAAAAGCGTGAAGTGAAAACTGGATTAAATAAGGTCACGTAACCAGTTTCAGATATTTAAAACAAAGAACTGATCAATAATTATTGACTGATACAAAACACTTATATCATGATATGTTTTTCACAAAAATAATTAGTCTTCTCATTTTTATTTACATAATGCCTTATTTTCTGTTGGTGAATCACAAAAAGTACCAAAATAATGCAGTGATGTTTGTCGTTGCAATGGGACAAATGGTGGAAAAGTTCAAGAGTCTTTCAGGCCATGTGGATTTATTAGTACAGTGTCTGAAAAGCATGAGAGGACATGTTGCTGCTGCACAGGACGTCGTCTGTGTCCGGCTGCATGTGGACGTCACAGAGACACAGGACAATGAAATGCCACCAGCAGCAGACATAAAAATTCATGAAGATGCTTTACAGATCTCACGAAAACCTAAATCTACAAAAGCTCTCTGTTTGGACTCTGCGATGACGCAGTCATGGCGTCAGAGTGAGAGGAGAAGAAGAAAGCTGTGACTGATGTTGACGAAGGAACCGAGGAGATTGTACCTTTGTGGTTCTGGGGGCAGCGTTAGGGGTTTCCACTTCTGCGAGCCTCCACCCTGTGAGGAGAAAACGAAAGCGAGAGATGAAACATCTCAGACACCTGCGTGAGGTTACTGCCAGATTACTCACAAGGGATTCCCCCCCCCCACAGTGTCCAACATGTGAAGGATGTATTGTACACATCACTGCTTCAACCGGTCTGTCAGGTCTATCAATAGCAAGCGCGTGGCAAGTTGTGTGTTTGTGTCTTTAAACCACTGATCCACTATGCTTGAAAACAATAAGACTGAAACTAGACATGCATGTCTGGGATGCTTTTTGTTTACTTTCAACTGGAAATTGAAGTTGAACTATCAGGTGTGAAACTATCAGGTTTCACACCTGAAAGTTCAGGAGACTCAGTTTGATTATGGACCAAAACTGCGCAAAATTAGACCTAAAGCTAAGTTTAGCCTGAATTTCACAGTAGGTCAGCTGCCCCCGAAGCACACAAACTGTTGATTTATTTATTTTTTCATTATTTAGAGCCATTCACACAAACTCCAGGCTGTAAACAGAAACACACAAGGCACTGTGGTAAACACTGGGCTACAATAAGCGCATTGAGAGATAAACCAAAGTCAGCAGCAGGTCAGGCTCCAGTTCTATCTGACTGTGTAAAAACGACATGCAAGCATCCAGATACTTTGGCTGAAAATCACCTAAATCATTTTCAAATGTTGCTCCCATGAAAGCCTGCTTTGTGCCAGAGGCTCTCTGCCCAGTAAAATGTTGCTTTCTTTATGTCCCAGAATTGTCCAGCACTTGTCTCAATGAGTGCATTTATTCCCAAGTACCCACACGGAGCAGCCGGGGGCGGACCTGACAAGGTCTCCGTCCCTGAGCGCGCACAATGCAGTGTTGTTGGCCCCACTGCAGGCTGCGGGTGGGTGGGGTTCCTAATAACTGCGCCTCACTGTACGACACGTTGTGGAGACAGGATTCTCTAGAGGTGTTTTCGGGAGACTTGATTTATTTTGATTATGGACCAAAACTGCAACATTTGTTACATTTTCGATTTCACGCTGCATTGTGACCAAAGATCCAAGCCAAATGAAAAAACTGTTCCCCTCCACGCCTGTGGTGGCGCTGCACCAAGAACTACTGAAGGAAACGACACAAAAACCTCCAAAACATCAGCTACAAGCAACTGATGTTTTCCAACAGAACAAAACTCTTCAGTGTAAATGATGTAAATAAGTGATAACTATCAGTTTAATTTATGAAGTTTGAGTTGGAATAAATGAGTGTAACTATTAATATCACATCTCTTGTTTGTGGAAAAACACTTTAGTCTTTCCTGGTTTATAATGACCACTTTGTTCTAGATATCCACCTAGAATATCTTTAGTATGTACTGAACTTTAGTATTTACTGAACTAAAGTATTAAACAGTGCTGAAGCATCAATCGTACTTTCACAGAAAACGAGCTGCCACAGGAGCAGCCATGATCTGGAGGTGGAGACAATGAGTGCAACTTCTATCTTTCCAAAATGTAAACAAAAATTAAATTTTAGCACTTCAATTTGCCTTGTTGCTGAAAATGTGTTGTAACCTTAAGCGGTTGTAGAATTTGTCTTTTGTTTGGGTAAAAGTCCACGAGCCATTTCTCTCGCTAGCGCTAGACTAGCACGCCTGTTTTGGTTGTATTTACCCACAAAGCCCTGCACCATAGTCCGCTTCATGATTTTGGAGCTTTCTTTGGTCCGATTGGCGTTCACATGTGTGTTCATACCACGCCAGAGTTCACGTCAACCCAGCCGAGACCCAGATTATTAGGCTGACAAGAGTTAAATTTTTTGCGCAATCACGCTTCCCCAAGCGAATCAGACTTTCTAGGCAAACAAACTATAGAGATTGATTAAAGCAGGAAGTGAACTGTAGCACAAGGCATTCTGGGTAAATACAACCAAAACAAATGCAAGAGGCTAACGCTAGCAGGAGAAATGGGTCATGCTCTTTTACTAATGTCAAAAGAGAAACTTCTAACATTTGACATTACTCCATTTTTGTTTAGATTCTTTGAAGGAGGAAGTTGCAAATTTCTTCTTCTGAAGTTTTCATGTCGTTTCCTTGAAGGTGCAGCGCCCCCGCAGGTGGGGAGGGAACAGGTTTTTCAATTAGTTTGGATTGTTTAACACAGTGAAAATGTAACAAATGTTGCAATTTTGGTTCCCGATCAAACCGAGTCTACTGGACTGTTGGTTGTGAAAACACCCGAAATGTCTGTCTTTAGCCCAAAGTTAATGTTGAACAACTGGAGAAAACCCAGAGCAGAAAAATGCTGAGTGACCAGAATTAGACAGAAAACTGATCTCATTCTTGGACAGAGTAGAAGAAGAAATGTCAGTCACTTGAAAATCAATGACTTAATCTTCAAGTAGAGGCAAAATGAGGAGATCAGGCTGTTTTCTGGGAGCTCAGCAGTTCTTTTAAAACCACAACAAGTACAAAAATCATCTAAAGATTAGATCTGAAAGAGATTTTAGATTTCTCATATTTTATGCTTATGACTGTGATCTACTCCAAGATCTAGATCAAGTACAAGAAACTGTCCTACATCAGACCCTGAACCACAGCAGACAGGGCAGCTCACTTTGATGCATCATGGGTAAAAACCTGTCCTAAATATCTGATCGTTTATTGTAAATTACACTGTGGCTGAAAAACATTGCTTTCCTGAGTAAAATATATTGTTATTGATTGGCTTTCCGTTAGAGCTGTATAATTTGTGTAATGCTGAAATTACAAAGCATTGCTTGGATACAATATTTTGGTATTTGAATACATTTCAGTGCAGTGTATTAAAACATTGTGTTTAAATTACATATTTACCCAGCTGAATGTTTATCGTCAACAATAATTAGATGTTTTCTTGTTACCGTAAAGACCTGGTCAGCAAAATAAGGGCAAACTACTTAAAATTATTAGCAAATGCCATTAAGATGTGGATTAATGTTAATTTATAAAATGGAGCAACAAACAATTTGTTGTAAAGTCAATTAATTTCTTTATGGTATGTGGATGATATTAGTTTCTGGTTTCTATTTCATCCCAGCTTACGCCTGTTTCACATTCAGAAACAAACCATTCGGTCTTTAGTAATGTACTTTATCAGTTTTGTTATTGGTGGTTTAATATTTTAATGACTTATGTAAGAAAAATAGGAAAAGACTGATCAATTTTTAAATTTAATTTAACTGTTCTGATAAGCATCTATTGATTGCCGAATAAATTTCATAGCCAAAATCCATATTATATATATATATATATATATATATATATATATATATATATATATATATATATATATATATATATTATTGTAAATGTGATTGAGTTTTATACCGTTATGACACTAAACTATAAACTACAGCAGGTAACAAACATAAAACTGGTTTTATGAACTGATGCAATGTTGGTATGAGACATGACAGAACAGGAGAACAAAAAAGAAAAACTGGGAGAAAAAACTCAACTATATGAAAGGACAAAGTGAAAAATAGTGACTGAATGTGGTTGGAAGCTCTTGGGCCCCATTACGATTCCGATAAGGGCCCCATGTGGGGATGAACCGCCCCTGTTTTGTCCCAAATGTGGGCTATTGGACTGAACATGCTGCTTTTAGTGATGACTGAGGATAATGTTAACTATTTATGAGTTACATTTTTTTAAAGTGTAAATAGAAACAAAAAGAAAGAAAAAAAGATTTTTACATTTGTTTTACGTCTGTAAATGATAAATTAATAACTTTAACAGGTAAATTTGACGGTGTGAAAATAATCAAACAATTTTTGAGCCCTACCTTCTTGAAGTTTCTGGGCAGCGTGCCCCCAGAATAAGCCAGAGTCTTGTAGTTATAAACCTCCGAGGAGTTGGCCGGCAGGTCCACCGTCCTGCAGCTGTCCGACTTTGACGACGGGAAATAAATGTCGTTGTCCTGGGATGCGGGTCCTCCGTCCACCCCGCTGGAGTTCACCTTCTTCAGCCTCCTGAACGTCATCGCTGCTGGGACGTAAAAGTGAAGACAGTCCGGTACGAGACGATGGAGAGAGATGCCGAAAGTTTGAGCCTCAACGTGAAGCTCACCAGAACTTCACTGCGGCTCCTGGGAGTGAAGTGTCGCCGCTCAACAGGCGGTGGAGGCGGGGACTCATTAGCTCCGAGCGACGTAAATGAGTGCCAACAGCCATGACTGTGGTGCTTTCAAGAGCGCCTCGGGCGTTTGCCTTTCACATTTCACACTGAAGGGAATCAGACTAGGAGACGGTGTTGTGTAGTAACTAGTTACATTTACTCAATTACATTTACTTGAATTGAAAAAGAAATACTTTTAGGAGTATTTTTACTGCGCTGTACTTTTTTGTCTTACTTGAGGAATTTTATTATGAAGTATTGCTGCTCTTATTTGAGTGTATATTGAATGAAAAACAAACATGTTTTAACCAAAAATTCACTACACACACAGACACACACCTGAAGTTTTTGTTAAAGTTTCATGAAAGAAACTGATTTGGAATTTTTTTTTGTTTGCCTGATTTTGTTATTTTTTGTTATTGACATGAATTATTGTCATTTTAGTTTTTAAAACACCAAAATGACCATTTAACTTTATATTTTGGTCTGGCTGATGATACAATTTTACAATATTAAATTACTGACTATTTGATCAGTTATTACCAAATACTTTTTACTCTTAAGTAACTTCTTGGATGGCTACTTTTTTCTTTAACCTGAGTAAAAATATGTTGAATAATACTTTTGGGGTATTCTGCCAACCTTTGCTAGGAGACAATGACTGTCACAGTGTAATGTAGACAGATAAAATGTGAAAAGATCAATCTCCTCCTCCTCTACTATTGCAGTTTGAAAAGATTCACCACTCCCTCCTCCTCAAAGCCAGGAGGAGGGTCTTAGCGCTGTCAATCATCCTCATGTATACACTGTTAAACGGTGGAAAAACAATTTACAGTTCCAGGAAAACTGTTTATCTGTTGTCTTAGCATTCATGACAGTTTCTGTAATCAGGAAGAAGTAATAGAGAATAGAGAGGGGAGCGATGAGTAGCGCTCACACAAGAATGATTGACAGCGCTAATACCCTTCTCCTGGCTCTGATTGGTTGTTTCTAGTTAGCACTGGGAGAAGATGGAGTTCAATTGTTTTCATAGATGATCTGTCTCATGCTAAACTGTCACAACAGGGTGACAGTTTCACCAAATATTAAAAAAATTAATCTCATTTTTGTTGCTGAGCATCTTCTAACATTAAAACATTTTCTAGCCCAACAAAAATATTTAATATTTGCAGCTCTAAATGAGTTAAAATGAAATATTAAATTACACACAAGTGTAATCTGAGTATATACATGTTAAGTTTCACTGCATTTTATTCAAGGACAAATGTGAATGGAGGTGAATACAGATGCACATTTTTCACATTTTTATTTGCAAAAACAAGTGAAAGCCATGTATTTTTAATATGCATTTTAATTCAACAATCCTTTCTTTACACTTTACAATGATTGTTCTTGCATGGGTTGGTCAAAAGCATAAAAACCAAATAACTAATTAACTGAAGTTTGTGATTTTAACCAAACAGTGGAAAAGTTCAAGGGATATAAATGATTTTTCAAGGCACCAATTCTGTATCGATCTTTGTGTTTTACTGGGAATCGAATCACAAAAGAAATCAATGCACACAACAAATCAGCAGCTTATTAGCACATGCATATATATATATCTATACCTATATATATATATATTAAACATGGAGTTAATAAAAGTTTTGGAAGATAAATTCTGCCCCCTTGAGGTAAAATGAATCAATTACATGATGTTCTGTTAACTGTGTTTTAAATGAGCACAACACAAACTGAATCCTAGACAATTTATTAAAATCTTTACATGAAGTTATTACTTTTACATTCTCTGGCTATACTGAAATGATACAGCTGATAAAGCATTGAAATACATATACTGTAATAAATAGCCCCAATCAATTGTCTAACTCATAACACATTCAGAGAATATGTATTGATAATATGATCACTAAGGAGTAGCTCTCTGATTTAATTAAACCCAGAAAAACTAAGTTTGGTCCACATAAGGGTAAAAAAAACTTGGAAAACACAGAGGGGAACAGCAGGCCGCTTGTTTTCCGTTCCCTTAAACAGTTTTCAAGTATATTTTTGAAAATAATAATTTTAAAAAAAGCTAAAATATCAGCCTAAATTTGAAATAAAGGTGCTTCTTTCTCCACCTTTGTTTCTAAACATACATTTAGCTTTCAGAGCAATATTTACAGCCACAACAAAACAAGAATACTACATGGTCAGTCCTCCAAGTGCAAACATACAGAAAACCTCAGTCTTCTGTCTAATCAGAACCAAAGAGAAATGATTATAAAGGCACATAAAGCCAAAGAGTTCTCCTATTTAAGATCACAGCCACTTTAATCTTACCTAAAGTTTCTAAAGAGCAGCACTCCCACCTGCTGTCAAGCTTCGAAACAGCAGGATCAGAGAGTTTTACTAACACTGAGATAATTTGGTCAAAATCCTTTTGGCCACAATGCAAACATAGTTTAACATCCGGTCTGTTTTCATATGATGCCATGCTTGAAATGTGTGTTACAGACACAAGATGTCTGGAAAAAAACATCCTATTTTCTTTGTTATAATGCAACTATTAAACTACCTCATACACTGATTCTATATCAAAAAGTGTCAGTCCTGAATATACAGTAAACATGCGTTAAGACGGTCAGTTTTATTTGAAGAAGCCTGATGGTTTAGATGGCGGAGCCACCAACATACACGCTTGATTCTTGTGTGTGATATGAATCTGAAAAACAAGAGGAGCGCAAAATGTCCGGCGGTTAAAAACGTTACCAAATCAAACATTGTACTGAAGCTAATGCGACGGTTAAAAATGTTTCTAATACAGGGTTTCTGCAAAATCCAGTAAAGCATGTTTAATTTTAGATTATGTTAGTCAGACAACAAAGTCTTAACATATGTACTTTACGGCTTCTTCACAATTTCAAGGGAAAAGAGCAAGTTGTAAATATGCATTTTAAGATTTTATTTCCATAAAAAAACAACAGTTGGTCATTTTTAAGGGGATAATTTTTTATGCTTTTTACTATGGCTGGCTTCAAATTAGTAAAAGCGTAATAATAAGAAAAGTACAGAACATTAAACAAATAAATGCCAAAGTATTCTTCAATATTTAAAGTAAAAAGTAAATGAAAGACATAACGAAGCTACAGATTTGCACATTTAAAACCTAAATAATGGTATTTTTTAGAAAAAATATGGGTTTTTATTAAATAAAATTGAGACAATGAAACTTTTGACTTTTTAATACTTTCTAAAAACTTGCAGAAATCTTTTTATTGCATCCCTAGGAACTGCGCCGGAGTATTACCATCATTACTCTTTAATGAAAAAGAACTATATCGTCACAGAGGAGTAAATTTCCAACAACAAATGTTGTAATGTCATAATTTGTAAGAAAAAGTAGAATTATTTTCAGTTATTAAAGGCAGTTAATGGAAAATTTAAAAAACATTTTTAGGATTTTTTTTTTTAATTAATTAATTAATCAGAATTTTTTAAAATGTTTTCTGAGATTGTAAAGTCAGATATTTGCAAAAATGTTCAACAAAAAATGTTCTTTAAGGTTTAAGTATTTAAACTTTAAAGCACATTTTGTAAATGTACCATTTTAATCATTTGTGGTACAAATAATTTGTGACAGAAATACTAATATTTGACTTTATAACCTCTGTAAACTTTTGAATTGTTTTCATGGAAATATATGACTTTACAACGGCAGAGAAAGTTCTAGTTTTAATATAAATTTATTCCTTTGCTAAAGAAACTTTTTTTCTTGCAGATGTCAGACTTTTTATATGCACGTTTCTTTTTAATTTTTCTAAATTTCTGAGGTTTTTTCGTCGATATTTGCTTCCCCGCTGCCACATGTTTTCTTTTATCTACAACGGCTCAAATGCTACGTTGTACCCAAACTGTCATTTCTCAAAAATAAAAAAATACAGTGGAAGAAAAAAGGAATGAAAAAAAAATTAAAAGTTTAACATCAAAGTAATTAAAGTTAATACATTCTGTTGATATTCTGGACATTTTTAAGGAGTGAAATTGAGATGATAAAATTTAAGAATTTAAATACTTTTTAAAGACCTTGCAGAAACCCTGCTGTACTCCAGCTTTAATGATATTTCCAGGTTTTATTTACCGTGCAGGGGGATTGCATCCATGGCTCTCCATCTATTTGCATCGGCAACGGTTTCTTTGTCCTGAGTATGGAACACAAACAAAATGTCAAGTTGCATGGAGTTTTTTGATTAAGAAACTAAAATATGTTATTGTAAATGTGAATTTGTACACCAAACATTTGCTTTCAGCTGTAATTAACATAAGCAGAAGTGGCTATCTCATTTGGCGAATGAAAACTTGTCTTAGAGACTCGTTCCTACCTGATGGTGATCTGGGAAGTTTTAGCGAGCCTCACAGCGCTTTTAAGACCCGTGTATATCTGTCCCATTTCCATGGCTCCTTCCAGGCCAACCACCTCCAGCCGGCGGTCACTAAGGTCTGAAAAACACCAGCAGGGAAAACAAACAGCTCAATTTGATCAGAAAGACTCAAGGTATGGACTCCAGTTTGGTGTGGTATCTAACACCAACATGGTGGCAGAAGATCCCAGGTAGGTGGTTTGTGTCCCAGTTATATCCACAGGGATGGTAGAACTCAGGTCCAATCTTCTATCAGAACTAGCATTAGTTTCTTCTTCAATTTGGGCTACAGTAACTCTCCTGTTAGATCAAACGAAATACCGAAAACCTGCCTTAAATCCGCGTTAGCATCAGTGAGCCTTGGTTTCTCTCTGTCACCAGTTCACCACTGTTCCTTCTTTAGACAGTTTAACATACACTGTAAAATATTTGAGCCACATTTAGTTGTGTCTAGGGCTGCGCAGTTGGTAACACTGTTGCCTTGCAGCAAGAAGGTCCTGGGTTTGATTCCCGGCCCGGGGTCTTTCTGCATGGAGTTTGCATGCTCTCCCTGTGTATGCGTGGGTTCTCCCCGGGTACTCCGGCTTCCTCCCACAGTCCAAACACATGACTGTCAGGTTAATTGGTCTCTCTAAATTCTCCCTAGGTGTGAGTGTGTGTGTATGGCTGTTTGTCTCTGTGTTGACCTGCGACAGACTGGTGACCTGTCCAGGGTGACCCCGTCTCTCGCCCGGAACGTTAGCTGGAGATCGGCACCAGCACCTCCCAACCCCATTAGGGATGAGGGTGTAAGAAAATGGATGGATAATTGTGTCTACTATCTTCTACTCTTTAAGTCAAATAAATTTAGTGAGTTTTAGATTTTGAACCTAAATGTGAGTTTGTGAAAGATAAACTTACAGCAGTAAGTTGAGTTAACTTTTTATTAATTTTGTCAATTATTGAAAAACCGTGTGGCTCTGTCACCTTCCCTTCTCTCTGCTGTCTATCCTTCGTTAACGCTCCGGCGCAGCACACCTCTTTTGCATAAATTGCAAAATAGCCAATTAAGCTATAAAACATACAAACTTAAAATAAAACACTTATTCGCAATAAAACGATAAACAATAAAATGAAATTAGCTACATGCAATATAATAATGCTACCTAAACCTCAACAAATACACTTATTAAATTACTAATTAAACAAATAAGTTTTAACAATAACTGAATATTTTATACATTAACTTGGCCTCCACAAATATGTTTTGTATAACCCATAGACCTATCCTAACCTATCTAATCACCTTTAAATCATAGAATAGCACAAACTGCCAGTGTTACACCTGCTCACAAAGGGTTTCTAGTAAATTATAACAAAAATAAAATATCCTGAACCCTCACTGTGCTACTCAGTGAGGGATTCTCCATTAAAATGCTTCTCGTGACTGAAAATAATCTGACAGGCTGGGCAGAGGCAGGATATGTATGATTCACAAGCTGCAATTATGAGATGTGGGTTGAAGCTCCATACAGATGACTGTGAGGAATAATATGTATACCCATTCTAGCCACAGAAAATGAACACAATGTCCAAGAGAAAAGAGCATCCCAGTAAATTATGTGTTTATCCATTTGATTATTTTATTTTCACATGCAGCCAATCGAATGCAGGTCTGATTCCGTCACTGTGCGGTTTGTTGCTGTGGACATGAGCTTTTTAACTGATAACAGCTGCAACAGGAAATCTGGATTTGGAATCGCTTAAAAACAATTAGCTAATGGGTTCTGCAGAGCAAAGAGGAACTTCGATATTGCGCAAGTCACATAATGTGCTGAGGTTTTACTTTCATCACTCAGTGGAGGAGAAAATACCTTGGGAAGTCACTTTCAGGATGTCTGGATTGACAATCACTTCCGAATCTTCCTGACTTGCTTGTCCCTTAATATCTGCTTTTTTGGTCTCGCCCCACAGGTTGGAGCCACCGTGCATGCTGGGAATGTTCAGGACAGCAATCCCCTCCAAAGATAGATTACTGAGATCCAGAGGAGTGCCACAGCACTGAGAGAAAGAGAGATAAAACAATTAGCGTGCAGTCTGCGACCCTGTTTGTTGTTTATTTCAAAATTTAAATTCACATCTCCAGGTGTGTTGCTTCGGGTGAGATGCGCTCACCTCTATCGTTAAACTTTCGCTGAGTTTCTTGCAGGAAGCAGAGATGGTTTCTGAAGTGGCGAATTCGAAATACCACAGCTTGTTCTTCATTCTGCAGATTTGAAAAATGTGTCTTTTAGGTTTAACTGGTGCTTCACGTTCAGACAGCGTTTTGTCTTTCAGGAAGAGAAGCCGTGCGGTGACGCAGACACACATCTGTTGGCACCACCTGTGTTGCTCAGAACTGAAGACAACTGTTTCCCAACATTGCCTTGTTTTAATCTTTTAGCAGTTTTCTTGTGAATGTGAGTGGGATACTGCTTTTTCTTACCCTGTGCTGGATAAATAAGGGAATAAAATGAGCGCAGTCCAATAAAGCACACCTACCTGCTGTTAAATTTCTGAGGATGCTTCTCCCTCATTGTATGAAATCTGTGTGCAATGGAGGCATCCTGCCAATGCAACAGAAAACAGCAATGAGCAATGCAGAATATCTATTTAAAAATGAGACATATTAATCAGCATTTACATGTAAACACGTGAGATTATGGCAAAGGGACTATCTATCTCTAGTCCCATTGGCAGGCAGGTTGATGTGTATTCACACTACGGCACATAAAAAACTCTTTATAAAGGAGAAAAGGGGGTAATAAGACAGTTGTTTTCAAGTCTTTCATGGTTCAATAATTTTGACTTTAAGTTCATAAATAAGTTGAATAGATTAGCACAGCAGCGCTACAAAATAAGAGTTGTATATAGTTAAGCTGCGCTAATTTTTCTAGTCAAAAACTTAGCCTGTGCCACTTTTATTGTTTTTCAACTATCATACATTTTTTTGTTGATTGTTTGAAGTTTGGTTCAGTAATTTTGACTTTAAGTTGGCAGAACTAAAAAATAAGAGTTGTGTACAGTTAAGCTACGCTAAGCTTAGGAGGCTAATATATATTAACATTTACATTTCAAAATGTGAGATTATAGCCAGGTGACTAATTTTTATCTATATTCCCATGAGCAGGATTATTTTTATTATTTTATTATTTATTATTATTTATTATGTTTAATAAAGAAAAGCAGTCTCAGACTAATGCACAAAAAACTCTTCAGAAAGGAAAAAAATGGGGTAATTAAACAGTTATTTAGAATTTGTAGCCTATAATGGTTCAATAATTTTGACTTTAAGCTGGACAGAGTTAGCATAATGGCACTAAAAAATAAGAGCTGTAAACAGTTTAGCTAAACTAAGCTAAACAGGCTAATCGTTTCACTAGAAAAATTAGCCTCTGCCCTTTTGTTGTTTTTCAACTGCCATTAATATATATATTTTTTGATTGTTTCAAGTTTGGTTAAGTAATTTTGACTTTAAAGTTGACAAGTAAGTTGAACAGAGTTAGCATAACAAAATAATAGTTGCGTACAGTAAAGCTACGCTAAGCTAAACAGGCTAATTGTGTCACTAGAAAAATTAGCCTCTGCCCTTTTGTTGCTCTTCAACTGCCATTAATAATTTTTTGTTTATTTTTTCAAATAAGTTTGACTTTAAGATGATACATAAGTTGAATACAGTAAGCATAACGACACTAAAAAAAAAAAGTTGTATACACTTAAGCTATGTTAAGCTAAACAGGCTAATTGACTAGAAAAATTAGTCTCTTCTCTTTTGTTGTTCCATAGCCGCCACTAATATATAATTTTGATTGTTTCAAGTTTATTTAGATTTCAAAAATGGGACATTTTATATTAATTAATATTTAAATGTAAATACAGGAGACCATAGCCAAGTGTCTAATTTCCATCTCTTTTCCCATTGGCAGGTTAAGATGATAAGTTGAACATAGTTAACATAATGACACTAAAAAAAGAGTTTCATACAGTAAACTACGCTAAGCTAAACAGGCTAACTGATTAGAAGAATTATCCTGTACCCTAAGACACAAACAAATCTACTGCATAGTTTTTGCATGCTAAACAGATTCATGTGTTTTGTTTTGTAAATGAATAATTTGGGGTAAATAAATAATTTTGTTACTCAAAAATTCAGTGCTCAATGCTATTTTAGCATCCCATCCTAGCACCTAAACAAATCTAGACAATTTACTCACAACTCCAATGGAGAAGTAATTGTTGATGATTTCATATGGCACTGGATCCCCCTTCTCCTGAACCTCGTCCGGTATAACTTGCACACTCCAGCGGTCCATCTGAACCAGGGAGCTGTTCTCAATGTCTCTAAGAATACGACCCAGATCTTCGCCGTCGTACCCTGCCAAAACAGAGGAAGAGGTAGACACCGATCGCTACATAACGAGAACAAACATTACATCTTTTTGTGAAGTACAAACTCGTTCTCACCTCCACCCCAACGTAGACATCGTGCAAGGTCATTTCCTGTGCCCAGAGGAAGCACTGCAACAGGAGGCCGCATCAGCAGATTGGCTTTATCTGGTTGCAAGAATTTAACAAGAAAAGCAGAATATAGAAAGTGCATGAAGACAGTCTTTACGCGTGCTTCTTTTTTTGCAAAGATTGACTCACCTATCGCATCTAAAATCCATCCGACTGTGCCGTCTCCACCACAAACCAGGATTCTGTAATCCTGCAGGTTTCTGAAGAAACTCAATCTGAAATCCAGATGATAATGTGAATTATCAGAGGCCGGCAGAGAAGAAAAGAATTGTACTAAAGTAGGAGGAGCAATACTTCAACATATTTAGTTGTTGAAGTAAAAGTAAAAGGTTGAGAAATTACTCAAGTAAGAGTAAAAAAGTATTTGGCAAAAAGGGTATAGAAATACTGATTAACTAATTACATCATCAGATGGATCAAAAGATGAAGTTATGTGGAAATGACCAAAATGACAATAATTCACAAAAATAACTAAATCCAGTCAAAGAGAAATTTCTCCAAATAATTTTCTGTTAATACAAAACTTATGAAACTTTGACAAGAACTGCAGGTGTGTCTTTATTATTGGTTAAAACATGTTTTTCATTCAGTGAAGTTACTCAAATTGGGTAAAGTATCCAGACATTTTACGTAAGAGTAGCAAACACCTCATAATAAAATTACTCAAGTAAAACGTACAGCATACTAAAACATTTTTCCAAAAGGTTGCTAACGTAAAAGTTGCTATTTACTACCGAACTCTGTGAACGACAACATCAGGGCCTGACAGCAGACACCACCGCAGGCTGGAGTAACTCACCCTGCTCCAGGGCCGCCACTGGAAAGGTTGTAAACCTGCCTCGGATTCAGTAAATACTGAAATTTACTCAGGACTCTGAAATATATGGAAACAAGTTCAACAACGTGCTCATTCGGAAATCTACTTCATTAAACACAAACTCTCTCCAAGTGTTTTTGAAATAAGACAAAACTAATTCGCAAATAAATTTTTAGCAAGATGTAAGAGCTTGTTTTAAGTCAATAATTCATTAATATTGATTAAAAAATGACTAGATTCACCAGCAGATTATTTCACACATTTTATAAGTGAAATAATCTGCCAGTGAAACTCGTACTCGTTCATTAATATTAAGGAATTATTGACTTAAAACAAGCTCCTACATCTTGCTAAAAACTTACTTGAAAGTTCGTCTTATTTCAAGTTCACTGTGATATTTGCATTAGAAACTAGATCAAATAATATTTTGTGCTTTTGCAGTGCATACATTTGTGGTGCTCACCTCTCTCCCTGCTTGCCACCACTTTTAGGATTCACGAACACCAGAAGAGGATGAGTGTTTGGCACAGGGCTGATCTGTGTGATAAACATTTGATAAAGTTACTACACTGTGATAAACATTTGATAAAGTTACTACACTGACTGTTATTTGCCTAGCAACAGTGCTAGAACTTGTACTTATCAATCAATCAAGTTTATTTGTGTAGCACATTCCAGCGACAATGGAGTTCAAAGTGTTTCTCACCAGAAAAAAAAAAAATAAAGTAATTGAAAAAACTAAATTCATACAACAATTGAGAAGCGAGTTACATTTTGCTGAGTGTGGTCATCAAAATCATCAATACACATCAAATATATTGATAAATGTTGCATTTATTATGGTTTCAAAGCAACTCTAAACAGGAACTCTCATTTTGTCACCTTGTGACTTCAATATGTTTTAAAGTTAATTAACATGATTTATCAACAGGAAGTACAGCACAAATGTAAATAATAAATAAAATAATAATTTTTTTACAAAATCAGAGTCTGAATTGCACTGGTGATGTGGCACCTTTAGTCTGATACTGGAAAATAAAATCCACTGCTACCAATTGGTAGAGGAGAACAGTGTATCCCAAAATATTACTCAGATAGAACTACTTCAAGATATTTTTACTCAAGTAAAATTAAAATATAGCCATCCCAGAAATTACTCAAAAGTAAAAATTTATTTGGTAAAAAACAAATCTACTCAAGTACTGCGTAACTGATCAAATTATGAATTATTTGATATTTGAAAAATACATAATCTGACGAACCAAAATATAGTTAAGTGGAAATTTTGGAAGTTTAAGGACCAACATGAGAATAATTCATAAAAATAACTAAATTAGGCAAAATAATTTTTTTCCAAATCAGTTTTTTTTTTCAATAAAAAAACTTATCAAACTTTAACCAAAACTGCAGGTGTGTGTCTGTGCCTGGTGAAGTTTTGGTTAAAACATTCTTGTTTTTCATTCAGTTGGTAGAAAATCCAGAAATTTTACTCAAGTAAAAGTACAAATACTTCAAAATATAACCACTCAGCTACTAGTAAAAAGTACATCATAGTAAAAATACTACATTTTTTAAAAACGTTACTTAAGTAAATGAATACCCAACTCTGCAAATTGTCTACACCCGCACATAATTTAATTTCAGTGTAAATGCAGCTAAACCTCTAAATATCCCATTCCTCACAGCGAATTCATGCAGCAGAGGATTTTCATCATTTCAGAAAAATCACCTGGAGCACTTGTCCGTCAGGAGTAATGTTGAAGTCGCCGTCATCCGTCGACGCTGAGCAGCCATTTTTCACATTGTTTGGTCTCTCCTTTAGTGAGAAAATGTGTAAATAAACTTTTATAACACTTCAGTTATCAACATCCACAGTATTAAAAAGCAACACAGGCCGTATTTACTGACGTAATGTTCTGCGTTGGAGTGATAGGTGCATTTTGCACTGTACATGTGCTGAAGATGTGCCTGAGGAGAGCTGTGTACCTTTATAACAGGATATATGGCCCATGGAGGCAGGATGTGGTCTCTGAGCGTCCCACAGGTACACTCTGTTGGCTCCAGGGCTGCACATTCATCGTGACGCTGGGAAAAACAAACAGGCGTTACGCCAAACCTCACTATGGTCGTGACTGACACAATGCAGCTTCAGCTTTTGAATTATTTCTCTCTGCATTTGTGGAGTCGCTGGACGTTCACGCTGTGAAAACACAGAAATCCAAAATCTCACTCTTCAGATATTCTTTACTAAAATATAAACACAAAATAAACTGGTTTTATTGCATATGTCTTTCCCAAACTGGTGAGTTTTAATCATTCTTCTTTTGTAGGTGTGAGTCAGGTAATCTGTATTTATGTTAAAAGAGTTTCTCTTTTTATCCGATTAGTCATTTCCTCTGTGATTTAGTTTCAAATGGTAAAAATTAATTTTTAAACAGGGATCTGTTATGCAAAATTAACATTATGCATGTTTTTGTACTTCCATTTGAGTCTCTGCTGCTTCTAAAAATGGCTTTAAAAAAAAACACCCAGATGTTTTTTGGTAACAAATTAATGTTTGTCTGTGCCTGGAAAATGAGCCGTTTCATAAACGTCCTGAATGTAAGGTCACAAATCAGCAGGGACAGCCCCTCACCTAGCAACCATAGCCCAGCCCGTTGCCTAGCAACCCAAGCTGAATTCCAGGATGTTTGGTGAGCTGGTTTTACCGCTGTACGCACTGTACAATGGCTGCTGGAAAAGACAAACATTTTGTTGTTGACTTTTGCTGCATTCATGTTGGTTGTGCAGGAGGCTCTACTATTGCTTTTCAATAATGTAAAGTTGCATATTTCACTCATGTGCGAGTGTAAAAGTTCAGTTGGGAGGCGCGGCTAGTAGCAGACTATTAGGATTTAAAGTGACAGGAGGCCCTAAAACAGTTCATTTACCAAAATCTTAAGAAAAACTTTGTGCAAAAAATGTAATGAACATGTTTTGTTATCCTAACCTGTTCAAGGAAACATAATAGGTCACCTTTAATCAGTGTTAGTCTTTACACAGCGTTGTTGTACCAGGAAGCCCTCCTCCATGTAATATGAGTTTTATTTGTTAACTGAAACACTTGAATAACTGCAAATTTTGCAAGTGGAGGAAGAATAATTTAGATTTCCAACATTGTAAAAATTGAGCCCCAAAGGGAGAAATATGAGTCCTTACCATCGTGTGGCACCAAACGCAGTGTTTCCCTGTTAAACCTTGGAGGCTCTTGATCTTCTTTTGGCATCGGTCACATTTTCTAGAGTCACAGTTCCCACTCACCCAGTCATGCACTGGAACCTGTAAGGTGGGAAGCAGACAGATCCAGTTTGGACTTTGTTTTACTGTGTAGATTTATGTGGAGAACCCGGCGTACCCCTGTTTCTTTCTTTGACTTCACGTACGTCCTGGCGCACGGAGCTGGGTTCTTGTTAGCGCAACGCCCGTGAACTGTGTATTTGCAGCCTGAAAAACGTGACACAAAATCCAACCTTCAGTCAGCATGTGTCATATTAAGAAGAATAGTAATATTCTCAAATCTGACATGATGATTTCTGATAAGTGCCACTGGATTGTCGCCCCCCTGTGGAGAGGTGCGGTACTCACAGGTGCAGCAGAGCCCCTGTTTCCTCAAACCCAGCAGCATGCTTTGACACACGTTGCAGTAAACGGGCTTGTTGAAGTTTTTCATCCTCCAAAGGTGCTGCCCGTCTTTTTGGGTCATCTGATCAGAGATGGAAGAACATCAGAGGTTATGAAAGCAAAAAAATTAAAGATAGCAAGTTATTTATTATGATCCCAATTTAGGATCAAAACAATTCTTTCAGTTTAATCTGGATTAGGGCGGAGCAATAAAAATAAAATCTCAGATTTTTTTCATACCATATCGGATTTTTATTCTTGTTGTGTTTGTCAATCATCCATGAGATCTTCAGTGAGGATTTATATTTAATTATGAGAACAGAATCATAATATTGGCAGAAAGAAGATAAAATTTTAACAGAAAAACATCTTCAATTTAAAAAATGTAGAAAAAACGTAGTTTTTTTAATTTACAAAAACCTTCCATCGTTATCAGGATCTAACGTGAGCAGCTCAGTTTGTGTAGATCTTTCTTTAAAATGGTGATAATTTTAATGTCCTGCTACTATAATAATATAACAAACTTTACAAGATGCTCTCAATAACCATCATTTTAATTTGGGGCAATTTTTCGCTCAGAAGTTATCATAAAATTACTTTATTCTCCTAATATTACAACTTTATTTTTGTAATATTATGACTTCATATTAGATTTTTTAATAAATTAAAAATCTTGACTTGGTCCAAATATTCTGTTGTAACCAAAAATGTGATTAATCGATAAAATTGATTTATCCCCCAACCCTAATCTGAAACTTTAGATTACAATTGGAATTCCAATTAGATTACAATTGGAATTGGATCCGTTTTTCAAGCCTTAATATGTAATTTTTCTGTAATTTGTTGCTGCATAAATAAAATAAATGAATTGTCTTTCATAAATCTACTTATTTTTCACGTTATTAACTTATTTTGCTTTATTAAAACTATTCCCCCAATACAATACTGCACATCATTCAGATTAAATACTAACTGGAATCTTTTTGTTTGCAAAATTACACAACTGGATCCAATATTTCCAAAAAGCAACCAGTGCCTTTTTACTTCCTATTTTATTCACCAATTATTGAATATGCAACAAATATAAAAAGCAAAAAAAAGGGTATCGAGCTACAAAATAATTAACCGGACAAGAAAATGAATAACAGCAATAAAAAATAAACAAACAAACAAGGAGGTAAACATAAAAATTGGTAGATTCTAAACAAAAACCAAACGCAGAACATAATCAATTGGTGTCACAACAAAAACAATTAAATAGTTTAACATATGTGGATTATGGTTCTTTGCTTTTGTGCAGATTATCTGCTGAAGTGCTTCTTTTTTTTTAATGACATAATACATCCGTCAATCATCCACAGCAGGAGCCCGACACTGGACAGCTCACAGCGACTGTGAGGGGGCTGAATTTAAGCACCCCAGGCTTCAAATGTCCACAGCTAGAAATAGCCAGAGGGGAAGTCCCTCACATTGTCTTAGAGACCAAACCGATGGGCAGAGTCGAGCTTGTGGTTTTACAATGATGCAGCGAGCAAACACGCAGAAATCGGATCCGTTGCTGGGCGAAGAGAAGCATTCAAACGTTCTCATCTTCCTGACTTTGTTAATGTTTCCTATAGTTAAATGCAGCTGTAAAAGTTTGTAATAATGGAGCAGAGTAAGTGGAAAAACACCGCGGCGTTATGATGGGGCAGAGGGGGATGACATTACCACACCCTGCAACTCTGAGTCGGCACAAAGGCCCTTAGAGAGAGACAGGGAGGAAGAGGAAGAGGAGGGAAAGGACAGACGAGCCGCACTGCAAGGCAACGGCTCCAGAAAAACAAAAATCAAACATGTCTGAGCTGAAAACCACACAAACACAAGACGCAATTAAAACCACCTTCAGACCCAGCAAGACGAGGAGGGGAACGTTGTTCATGCCTCCTTCCACCCACTCGTCCAGAGACACCGTGCCGCTGCTGTCGGCGTCTATCGCCGTCATCATGTCCTTCAGCACCTGATGAGACGAGAGTCAGTCGCTACTCTGCTGTGAGAAACGCTTTATTACAACGCTTACAGGCTTCGTCTGGATGTTTTCTCACACTTAGAGGATTCATCTGACACATTTTAATATTTTAACCAAAAATAAATACAAATTGCAGTTTTCAGGTGATGATTTTATTTGTTAAAGTGACAACAAATACCCAAACAAACCTGATCTCTCATTAAATTATGAGTTAAATGTGATGAATTAAATTCCTTTGGTGTAAATGGTGCAAAAATATAAAATCTTACCAAATATTTTGTTCTAGTTTCTAATGCAAAACCAACTTACAAATAACTTTCCATTCCTTAATATGGATGGAAAAGTACTAGTTCCATTGGCAGATTATTTCACTTATAAAATAGAAAAAATGCTTTGCTACAAATTAAATAATCTGCCAATGGGACTAATAATTTTTCATCAATATTAAGGAATTATTGACTTAAAACAAACTCCTTCATCTTACTAGTTATTTGTAAGTTAGTTTTGTCTTATTTCAAGTGTCCTAAAATATTTGCGCTAAAACCTCAACTAAAGTTACTTGGTAAGATTTGGTGTTTTTACAGTGCATTAAATGAAAAAAACAAACAAACAATATCTTCAAATCATCAATATCTATCAAATCATAAATTAAATGTGATTAACTAAATTCCTTTAGTCTACACTGCAAAAATACAAACTCTTGCCAAGTAATTTCAGTCTACATGTAAGTGCAAATATATTAGTATATTTAAAATAAGACAAAACATTCTTACAAGTAACTTTTCAGAAATATATAAGAGCTTGTTTTAAATCAATAATTTCTTAACATTGATTAAAAAAAATGTAGTTCTACTGACAGATTATTTCACTTACAAGACATTTTCCCCCAAGTTATAACTGAAATAATCTTCCAGTATAACTAGTATTTTTTCATCAATGTTAAGAAATTATTGTATTAAAACAAGCTGCTGAAAAGTTACTTTTAAGTTATATTTGTTTTATTTCAAGTGAGTTATTAGCAGACATTTTACTTTTACTCTTACTTGGTAAGATTTTGTATTTTTGCAGTGTAATCTCACTAATTGCCACCAGATTCAATTAGAACCTGACTGACAACATGAAGCAGGCCAAAAGATGTAAGGATTAATTTATACCCATCACTTTGGAAACGTTTCAAAACCATTTCTTAGCCTTTGAGATTCCAATGAGCCGCACAAAACAAAATCTGTATCTAAATGGCTCGAGATGAAGGTTTTGGTTTGACCTAGTCAAAGTTCGGAGATGCTGTAACCTCAAAGAGGTCAAAAAGTTTCCAATATGGCTGAATTAAAACAACTCGACAAAACGTCTCACACTAACACAAAAAACTCAGTTATCACAAAAACGCCCAAAGTCATTCACACCCTGGCAGATTTAGGTTGGAGGTTAAATTTATATGTAAAGGAACTTATGGAGCGGCCCAGTTAAAGTTCTGACTCGAATCTTATAGTACAGTGGTGTCCAAAGTGTGGTCCGGGGACCATTTGTGGTCCTTGGACTGATTTTTTTGAGGCCCCCAACTACAGTTAAAAAAATTCTACAAATTTGATGTTTGATGCAGATGGAGAGTTTTTATTTGTAATCACAGTAAAATTGTTGTCAACATAGTTTTCTTACCATGGAAAATGTTAAGCACAACACAAAGTATTTGTCTTTTTGCTTTAACAAAAGACAGAACGGGACTTCCGGGAAGATGGCGGAGGGAGAGGTCGCATAGTTGGGTAGCTCTCCGAGGTCGGTTAAAAAACCCACAATAAGAATATTACTCGATAGGTAAAACTAAGGTATGAGTGGGACGAGCATGAAAAGAAGTCGGAAAAACAATAAAAAGCAAGACGAAAGCGAAGAGTTGCCTGCAACGGGAAAAAGACCCACACGCGAAGCTAACGAACACGAGGAAGACAAAGAGGAGAAAATGGAGGAAAGTGATAGCACGGTGACGCTGCAAAACGGGTTCGCCACCATCAGAACTGATATCAAAAACTTGAAACAAGAGCTGTGTCGGGAGCTAGCTGAGTTCAAGGATGAACTGAAGAAAGAGATGAAGGAAGAAATGGTGAGATTCCGACAAGAAATAGACCGCAGGTGGTCTGAGAATGACCGGGAGATCCAGGCACAGCGAACGGACCTCAGCGAGGCGCAGGCACGGATAGAGGAGGTGGAAGAGTGGAAGACGGATGCTAACGAGGTGCTAATGAAGATGGTGGAACAAACACAAAGAATGCAGGAAAAATTAACCGACCTCGAAGGGAGATCGAGGAGAAACAACATGCGAATCTTCGGCCTGCCAGAAGAGGTAGAGGGGAAATCTACTGCCACATTTTTGGAGCAACTATTCAAAAAGGAACTCGAACTACCGGAGGGGACTAATCTCCAGATTCAACGAGCTCACCGAACACCCGCATCCAAGCCGAATGCAAACGCAGCACCGAGGTCAGTCGTGGTTAATTTTCTGCAGTATGAGACCAAAGAAATGATATTGAAGAAAGCCTGGCAGACAAAGATTCAGGTAAAGGATAAGCGTATCTATTTTGATCACGACTACCCGACTGAGATTGTACAGAAGAGAAAGGCATATAGCGGCATTAAAAAAATATTGAAGGAGAAAGGAATACGTTTCCAGACACCACTCGCCAAAATGCGGATACACTGGGAGAATGGAGCGAAGACATACGAAAATGCTAAGTCAGCAGCGCAGGACATGAAGGAAAGGGGATACAACGTAGCTGAGCCGGGAGGAGGCGACGCGGCAACGGAGGAAAGGAGACGAGGAGCGGCAGGATGGCAGAGAACGAAGGGGACAGACCGGGACCGAGAGGCGGCTCATCGAGTGAGAGAAAAGCTACACAACTTCCAATGGAAACCCTAGAATGTTTCGCTCACAGAAGAAGTCGGTCAAGAAGAAATGAGGTATGGTCACAAAAGAGAATAAAGACTGGGTCAAAGTGCAAGACTTCTTAATTTCACAGAATTCATTACGAACCGACGGAGAGGGGATATAAACTTTTAAGTTGGACATGTCTAGATGGAGTAGTACCCCACGGGATGGGAGTAGTACAGGATCTAGGGAGGGGCCCTCAGCAAAGGTGAGGATTTCCCCTCCACCCACCAACGGGGACTGGGGAAGAGGGATACCCCAAGTACGGGAAGTCAGTTTGATTTTAGGTTTTTGTCTGGTTAGTATTAGTTCATGTTGGTTAAGGTGTGAGTTGCTGGGGAGCTTTTCAACAGGGGTCGAGAAATTATTTCCATGACTGATATCAAGATAATGTCGCTAAATGTGAACGGGTTGAATGTACGGAGTAAAACAGAAAAGGTGATGACTAAATTGAAAAAGGAAAACGCACAAATTATATACTTACAAGAAACACATTTATCCAAATCGGAGCATGAAAAACTTAAAAAATATGGTTGCTGGAATATATATTACAGTTCATATGCAGAAGGACGTAGAAGGGGAGTAGCTATATTAATTTCGAAAAATATACAATTCGACAGCAAAAAGCAAGTAAAAGACAAAGAAGGAAGATACATAATATTAAAAGGAAAGATTGAAAATGAATTAATAACTATGATAAATATATATGCACCCCCGGGGAGTAACAAAGAATTCTTTAAAAGTCTATTTAATTTAATAGCTGTGGAAACAGAAGGGATTCTAATTTGCGGAGGAGATTTAAATGTAGTTTTGAATCATCACTTGGACACAACGAGCCACAAAAAAAATAAAATTCACTTAACAAAATTTATAAACGTATCCCTAGAGGAGATGGGAATGATAGATGTATGGAGAAAAATGCACCCATCAGGGAGAGATTTTACACATTACTCGGCTGTCTATGGGGTACACTCCAGAATAGATTATTTTTTAGTCAAGGAAGATGATAATCACAGGGTGAAGGAGTGCAAGATAGGAGCGGCAGATGTGTCGGATCACAATCCGGTTTATGTAAAGATGTGCCTAGGTAGTAGGAAAAGAAATACTGTATGGAGATTAAATGTGGGAATATTAAACAACGAACAACAAAAAGAAAAGATTAAAGCAGAGATAAAACAATATATTGAGGAAAATAATAATGGAACAGTAGACCCAACAATAGTGTGGGATGCCATGAAGGCAGTTATTAGAGGAAAGTTAATAGCTATAACGGCGCATGAAAAAAGAACCAAATTACAAAAATACAGGTCAAACAATGAGAGACTTAGAGAACTAGAAAAGAAATATCAGATAACAAAAGACCCAAAGATATACCAAGAAATCAAGATGGCCAGGGCCGAAATAAATGATATACTATTGGGAGAAATAGAAAAAAAGAATATATACCTGAAACAGAACTATTATGAGGCAGGGTCAAGGGCAACTAAACTGCTAGCAAAACGTATTCGAAAACAGCAAACAATTAATACAATAAACAAAATCAGGAATCCCAACACAGGAGAATTAACTAATAATCCAGAAGAAATAGAAGGCATTTTCCGAGGATATTATGAGAAGTTATACACACAACCTGCAGGTGCTCAAGAGGGGGAAATGAAAACCTTTTTAAACACATTAGATTTACCAACAATTGGCAGAATACAAAATGAGTCACTGACAGCAACAATTACAATAGAAGAGGTAAAGGAGGCGATAAACTCACTTAAAAACAATAAATCACCAGGCAGTGATGGATACCCGGCAGAGTGGTATAAGATTTTTAAAGAAGAATTAGTCTCAATACTTACAGCATCCTTCAATTGGACACTTAATAATAACAAAATACCTCCTTCATGGAGAGAAGCTATAATTACGGTCATACCTAAACAAGGGAAAGACAATGAACAATGTAGTAGTTATAGACCAATCTCACTATTGAATGTGGACTATAAGATTTATACATCCATTATCTCTGCTAGATTAAATAAATGGGTAACAGAATTGATAGAGGAGGATCAAACAGGATTTATGAAAGGACGACAAACTCACGATAATATTAGAAGAGTATTGCATATAGTGGATCAAGCGCAACAGGAAAAACAAAGCACCATATTAGTAAGTGTCGATGCAGAAAAAGCATTCGATTTGGTGAATTGGACGTTTCTATATAGGGTGCTAGAACGATTTGGATTCAACAATAAATCAATATTGAGTATAAAAGCATTATACCATCAACCTATAGCGAGAATAAAAATAAATGGAAGTCTGACAGAAAAATTTAACATACAAAGATCAACCAGACAAGGATGCTGCCTATCACCTACCTTATTTGCACTCTTTGTGGAACCTTTGGCACAGGCAGTTCGTCAAGATGAAAGAATCAAAGGCGTTACAGTAAATGGTGAAGAACACAAAATAGGACTTTTTGCAGATGATATAATAACCTTCCTTGAACAGCCAAATAGATCGTTGCCAGTTTTGATGGACTTGTTTGGAAAGTATGAATATCTTTCAGGATACAAAATTAATGTAAGCAAAACACAGACACTAACACTCAACTATAACCCATCAAAAGAAATACAGGAAGCATTTCCCATTAAATGGAACACGAAAGAAATAAAATATCTAGGAGTCAATATTACTAAAGAAATATCTACATTGTTTAAAGCGAATTATAGTAAAATAACCCAAGAAATACAAAAAGATATAGATAGATGGAATACTTTACCATTGGATTTGAACTCGAGAGTCGAAATTATCAAAATGAATGTGCAAGCGAAACTTCTATATCTGTTCCAGGCATTACCGATAGAGGTGAGTCAAACTCAATTTGATATCTGGGACAAGATATTATCAAGATTCATCTGGGGGGGCAAAAAACCAAGAGTTAAATATAAAACGTTACAGCTACCGAAAGACGAAGGGGGTTTGGGCCTACCAAGACTGAGAGAGTACTTCTGGGCAGCACAGCTCAGGCATGTGGTGTGTTGGTGCTCGCCGGACTATTCAGCAAGGTGGAAAGACATGGAGAAAGAGTTTGGAGGATGTCCAATTCAGAGTGTTATTGGAGATGAAGATAGATATGAGAAGATCAAGAATTATAAAGATCCGATCACTAATTTTACATTGGAAACATGGTTCAAAACATTGAAAAAACACAAAATACAGAAAGAAATGAAAGTGCTTAGGTGGATAGCATACGACACGGATTTTAAACCATTAAAATATGATAAAGGATTCAAGCAATGGATAGGGAAAGGGATTACGGGATGGTATACCCTCCAGGAAAATAATGAGCTGTTGAGCTTTCAACAAATGAAGGACAAGTATAATCTAGATAAACATGAGTTCTACAGGTATTTGCAAATGAGAGACTACTATAGGACAGACATCAAACGGGACACTAAGATGGAAAGGAATAGTGTGATTGGAGTGGTACTTAACTCTATTAATGGAACTAAAATGAAAACCATCTCTACACTATATCAAAAACTAATGAATAGGCATTCTACAAAGTATATTAAAGAGAAATGGGAATCAGAGTTTAATATGACAATTACGGATAAAGACTGGATAGATATGTGGAAAACACAACAGACATCTACTAATTCGCGGATATGGAGGGAGTTTGCATGGAAGAACCTTATACGTTTTTTCATCACGCCTAAAATTAAGAATAAATATAGTGATACAAGCGCAGAGTGTTGGAGAAAATGCGGAATGATGAATGCTGATCACTCGCACATATTTTGGAACTGTCCAAAAATTGTTGCATTCTGGAAAAATGTTTATGTATCTGTGAAGAGGATACTGGGGTATGATATCCCTATGAGTAGCATGGTATTCTATCTATGTAATTTTAATAACACCAAGATTAGGGTAAAAGATAGATACCTGATTAAGATTCTGTTAATAGCGGGTAAGAAAGCGATCACGAGGAAGTGGGGGAAAGAGGACCCCCCATGCCAAGAACATTGGACTGAAATTGTGGAAGAAATTTATATTATGGAAAAACTGACACACAGATTGAGACTGCAACAAGCACAAATGGAAAAAAAATGGACAAAATGGACTATATTCAGGACATCAGAGAGCGACAAAAGAGGATAAAGGCCTATGAAAATGAGAGACAATAAGGTAATAATGAGTACAAGCCCCCGAGCAACAGTTTTGGTTTCTTTTTATTTTGGGTAGAGGTGGATGTGTTGTGTTCAAGTTCACTGTATATGTAAATAAATGTAAAAATTTCAATAAAAAGTTAAATGTAAAAAAAAAAAAACAAAAGACAGAACCACGTTTATTCAGAGACTTTTACTGATAAGTCGACCTTGATGCACTCAAATCAGCTTTTATTTTTTATTAAATTTAGGTAAAAATACCAAGTGTTTTGAAAGAAAGTGACCCAAATCCTGTTCTTATTGTTGAAAATAAATTTGTTTAAAACAAACTAAAAACGAGATGCCTTTAATTTAGTATAGCAAAAGTGCAAAAGAAGTAAATACAAACCAGTTTGCTTTATTCATTTGATTTTAGGGAAATTGTTTCAACAATTTTGGTCCTTTTAACAAGACGTTTGGGCATTCCTGTTATAGATAATTAATAAAGGAAATTAAAGATTCTCAAATGTGAATCCTAAAAAAAATGAGTGGAAACGAGAACAAAACTGATCAGCAACAGGAGGACGAGTTCAACTACTGCAATGCCAATAATTACATGATATTTCTAAGAAAATGAAAATAAGAGATGCAATTATTTTTCTAAATTGACGCTTCTTTTGCCTTGTTGTGTTATTTTTGAGTTTAAATTCCTATCAGAAACAAGCATCCTGGTTAAATAAAACAAATTTTAAATCTAAATCTGCCAGGAGAATAAATAATTCTGGGCTTGACAGCAGGTAAGTTTAAGGGGTAATTACTTTTTCACATGAGGTCAGGTTGGTTGAGATAGATTAGTTACTTTAATAAAACTCATTTTTGTATCAATTCAGGTTAGCATTTAAGTTAAAGAACCAAAATCTGAATGGGGGAGGACAATTTTCCACATTTCTCTCCTAAAATGACTTTTTAAGTAGGGCATTTTATATTTTTTATAAATTAGGTAATGTGTCGACCGTTCTGAATTAGTTTATTGCTGAACGTGCGTGACTGGGGCGTTTTCATGTTAAACCAGGGGATTCTGGGACTTACCGGTTCGAGTTCGGACACGTCCCAATCGAGATATTCTGCTGCATGCATCATTTGAGCAATAATTCGATCTACTTCCTGTAAAAAAAAAGACAGAGGGAAAGGTCGTTCAAAACTGTTAGGATTACATTATATTTCTTAGAGCTAAAATGATTAATCGTGACTAATCAATTACTGAAATAATCAACAACTAATGCAATAATCAATTAATCTTTAATCAGAAACTCAAAAAAAATCTACTTTGCTAAAAGAACAACACAATTAGAGAAGTTATAAAGTCAAAACTGTAATATATATATATATATATATATATTCTACACAGAACTCCTTTAGTTGCCTAGTTTTGCTATCCAGTTATTAATTTATTAGCCAAAGATAATCAACAGATTATCTGTGTTGATGTTACACCAAGAGAAATGGCTGAAATTTAGTTTTATTTGTTTTATTCTGATGATTTTAGGAGGATTTTTTCTATTAATCAAACGTACACTGCAAAAACACAAAATCTTACCAAGTAATTTTGGTCTAGTTTCTAATGCAAGTATCTTAGTAAACTTGAAATAAGTTAAATTAACTTAAAAGTAACTTTTAAGAAAGATAGAGGCTTTTTTTTAAGTAAATAAATCTTTAATATTGATGAAATAGAACTAGTTTCATCGGCACATAAATTAACTTGTAACATGTGAAAAATGTCTTGTAATAAGTTAAATAATCTGCCAATAAAATTAGTATTTTTTCCATCAATATTTAGGATTTATCTATTTAAAGCAACTCCCTTATATCTTGCTAAAAATGTTACTTCTAAGTTAGTTTTGTCTTAATTCAAGTATACTAAGATATTTGCACTAGAAATTAGACTAAAAATACTTGGTTAGATTTTGTGTTTTTGCAGTTAAATGCTATGTTATTGCATTTTAGACAATAAAATGCTTTTTTTTCCTTATTTGAAAAAAGGAATTGAACTATTTGTTTATGTGCATCTATTATTGTATCTGAAGTTGCGCAAAAAAAGGAACAAATGTTTAAATGAAAAATCAGCAGAATGGCCCCGTTTTAAAACCGATTAATTGATTAATCATCAGAATAATGGATCACTAAAATAATCCTAATGGTTTTATGACTGTAAATAATTTATGCAGCAACTTACAGAGCTGTCAAGGACTCCGTTGCCATCTCTGTCATAAAGCCTGAAAGCAACTGAAGAGAGACAGGAAATAAAAGTGGAAGTACCAGCCGGCCGGTTCTGATTAGAGCAGAAACTAGTAACTTACACTCCAGTTTGTCCCTGGGTTGGCCGTCTTCCAGCAGAGAGAAGTAACACGACACATCCTTGAGGAACACCTCCTCTACAGGGGAGATGGGAGGAAGGAGAGAGGGGCTATAAATGCTCTGGTTACCATATCTGCACAAACAGTCCAGTGATGAATGACTCTGTGCCAAATAGGCCATAACGTAAATTGATAAGAGCCTGCTGTAAAGTGCAGGCAATGAGCTGCTTGAATGCACAGTGTAAAAATAATCTCACTGGTGTCGTCTTCCTGGGTGGGTTCAGAGTTTTGGAAGGAGCGGAAAAGCCGCTGGCAGAGATCCGGAGGGAAGTCCACTTCTAAGTAGGTCTTTAGAAACTGCCGAAAGCCTTCCTCGTTGATGCACTGGGGCGAAGGAAGCGAGAGAGAGGTGCGTTTTGAGTTTTAGTGGTTCACAGACATGCAAAGTAAAAACGCTCAGCTGTCTTCATGTGTTTGGGCTGATAACTTCCCCTTTTTTCAAACTCGACTGTTGTGAAAAATAAAGGAGGAAGATTGTCACAAATTACTGCAATTTCTTGCTAATGTATCAGAATAAGAGCCCAGAAATGCGGTTTGCGGTTTACGTTAAGAGGCTTTCAGAAGCCTCAGGCGCTACAATGCACACAAAACTATTCACATCCTTCAACTCTTCCACATTTTCCACAAGTATTTTGTTGGGATCCAACAAGCGGCAGCGCATAATTGTTGAGTAGAACCAAAAAAATATATTATTTTTAAAAAAACAAAAATCTGAAAAGTGCATATGTGCTCGCTTTTTTGGGGGTTTTTTTCCACCATGGTTAAAGTTTTCAACTCTAGACTTTGACTGAATCATTATGACAAGTGAATATACTTAAAGTATTCCCACAGCATCATGCTACCACCACTGCATTTCACTGTGTGGATGGTATGTTCAAGGGCTAAAATGTTCTGTCCTTGCTTGCCATAATGCATTGCTTTTTCTTAGCATGTCCCATAAAAATAAACTGAACATAAAATCTGGAAATGGTCGGGGGATGTGAATACTTCTGCATATAAAAATGTCTCATAAGAACTGAAGAGGCTGCAATGTTTTTATGTTACGATGACATGAAAAAAATAAAAAATAAAAGTAGCTGCTGATTCCAGATTTGAGTCCATCTGCTTGAAATGACAGATGGGCTGGAATCACATGAGTTGATGCTGCAGGGCAAACGAGCCGAATTCCCCTGATGATGGTGAACCACAAATCCATTTCACGTTAATATTTTTTCCCTTTTCCCAGCTGGTGCCCTGCAGGGATGCCCCAGTAATACTTAAAGCTCCATCAAGGCACAAAAAGCAAAGGAAAGAGAAGAAAAAAGAAAGGAGCACTCTCTCCATGTCTAATAAATCTTTTCATTATTCTGTTTTCCTTACAGATGGAGTGGGTAACTTTTATTTAAAAAGTGTTTTTTAAATATTTGCTAAGATTGTCACTATGTTGTAACCGTATGAGACAGATAGCTACTGCTGCTGTCTGAAGAAATACAACGCTACCAGTCAAGAATAATCAATCGGAGACAGGAGGAGGGTCTTAGCGCTGTCAATCAACCTTGTGAACACACTACTAAATGTGCTAATTGCAGAGAAACAACCTATCGTTCCAGGAAAACCGTTTATCCGCCGTCATCATGAATGCTAATGCTATGTAGCCTTAGCATTCATGTGAGCCTTTGTTATAGCCTATGTGGAGGGATGGCAAAGGTGCACACAAGCATGATTGACAGCGCTAAGAAAATGTTACCTACTGCAGCTTTAACACATACAGTACTTACTGATTACTGTTATTGTAAAACCCACATTTTAATTAATTTCCTTATAAAGCTGAATGTAATTCCACAGGAGTGACTCCTTTCGCAGATTAATTGGCAGCGAAAACCATTAATGTACGTTATTTATAGATCTTTTTTGTCGCTTGTGCTTGCACAGCATGAGAAAAACCGTGCTCAGTGTTTAACGGGGCCTTGCTGCGTGGGCAAATCTAAGGAGGCAATTTACATTTTGCAGCGCCGCTCGGCTGCAACAGCTTAACGACATGATCGATAGGTTGGAATCCTAATTAAGCAGCTCGGGATTATTAATAACTGACAAGATACATGAATCATAGCGCCGTTTCACACCAAACAGCTGCGATCATTTTGTTCCTCTTGCAGCATCAGCATGAGTGAGTCCAGTGCGAGCGCGGCGGGACGCGCCGTCCCCTCGCTGCCTCCTCACCTCTCCATGTCGGTGCTGGGCCAGCCGGCCGTCTTTATCAAATTCCCTCAGCACGTCTTTCACCTTCAAGCTGCAGTCTGCAAGCAGGAACACAGAGGTCACACCAGGGCTGCAGCTAGCTGCACATGTGCACTTCTGTAATTACTCGTGCAAGCTCCATCCCTCTGCGGCCGTTTATTTAAATAATACATCAAGAAGCATTCAAAGTAGAATGCAAGTTTATATTTTAGCTGCATTTTTTTTTTAAAAAGTGTTAAACTACTGCTGCCTCTAGATATGAGCAACCATGAGCGAGGGTAAATGAGTGTGTGTGGGTGGAAGTGTGTGCGGGGAGGGGATGTTGAGCGCTGCAGAAGACGCCTGCATGCCTGTCTGTCTGTACTCACATTCAATATACTGCTGAAGCTGGATAAAGTCGACAGGGTTCAGTTCCTTCACCTCTGGGTTTGTGGGGGTGGACATGATGCCTGCTTCTGCACTAACTGCCTGCCTGTGTACACACAGGCGAGAGAAACAGTGAGATGTAGACGGAGAGAAAAAAGAAGGTGGGTGAACGGCAGACTGCTTCTTTGTAAAACATAAAAGCATGGCTGCAAGCAAGAGATAGCATCTTCCTCATCTCGCAATGCAGAAACATCCAGAGCCTGACACAGAACTCGCATCCAAACTTTGCAGGGATTAACAGAAGTTTACGCAAACAGAAATATGTTTTATGATGCGTAATTATTGCATTGTTAATACGGTAAAATTGTAAAAACAAAAACATTTTCACGTTTTGTCAGATAGCAACTGCAAAATTAGTGCAGCTTTTCTGACAAGTAGAAATAAAACAGAGGAGAATAAATGGTTCTGAAAAGCTCTTACAAATAAAAATTAGGAAAATAGCTGAAACAATTAGTCAGATTAATCATGATGAATTGATTATTGAAATTATCATCAACTAATCTAAATGATCTAATACTTAACTAGAGTACAGACTCAAAAGTGCAATTATTGAGAGAACAACAGTAAGTAAGCCAAAAATATTTTACCAATAAAAATCTGGACAAAAAGGTTATAAAATTGAAACGATTAATCAGATGAATTGATTATTGAAATGATGGTCAATCAATCTAGCAACTGATTAATCGTTAACCCAAAAGTGCAATTATTGAAAGAACAACAAATTTAGAGCAGCAATGAAGTCAAAACTGTACAAATACAAACATTTTGCATTAAAGTTACAAAAACATTTTATATGTTCCACCAGCAGGCCTCAAGTGGCAATTTTAGCTCCACCATTTAAAATTCTGTAAAAACTAAAAAATATCTCCTCTTAAGCTCCTTTTGCTAGTAATCTGTTAATCCAAAAAATAGTTAACAGATTATCGCTACACTGCATCGATGTAAAGTCAAGCCTGAACTTTTCAAATGTTGACGTTAAAATATTTTTGTAGTTGCATCCTTTGCATCTGTCACTGAATTTTAGGTAACAAAATTTTTATTTTCTTTCTTTAAAATGGAATTAATTATTAATTAGCATTTTATTTTATAAAATTATCAATTTTTACACAATTAATTGATTAACTTTCAGAATATTTGATACGTAAAACAATTGTGAGCTGCAGCCCTACATTAATATTCAGCCTCCTTTACTCTGACATCCCTAAATAAAATCTAATTAAACCAACTACTTTAAAAAGTCTTCCTGTAAGTAAAGAGTAATATTTCCAGCTGTTGTGTGAAGGTCTCTGATGTTTGTTAGAATATTAGGGAACAAACAACATCAAGACAGAGAGTAAAATTAAAAAAAAACAATCCCAAACTTTGAAAATTTTCCAGAGAAATATTAAATACATAATCAAATGGAGAAAACCTGGCAGACTTTCAAAAGATTTAAGCTTATAGATGTGGTAGAATGTCCACAGCTGTAAAAGTTTTACAAAGTCATTTGTAATGAGTCATGAGTCATTAATAAAAGTAATTTTTCAGCAAGAAATATGAGCTTGTTTTAAGTCAATAATTCATTAATATTGATCAAAAGTTCTAGTTCCACTGGGAGATTATTTCACTAATAACAAAACATTTATTCCATGTTATAAGTTAAATAATCTTCCTTACTATTTACTAATATTAAGGAATTATTGACTTAAAACAAGCTCCCATTTCTTGCTGAAAAATTACTTTTAAGTTAGTTTTGTCTTATTTCAGGTGTAATAAGATATTTGCACTAGAAACTAGACAAAAATACTTGGTAAGATTTTTTTTGAAAGTGTGAAAGCTGCTATTTTTATTTTTCCTCACATGATGGAGCCTCGTAAAAAAAACTGAATAATTTAGATGTTTGTTTTAAATCAATAATTCCTTGAAATTGATGAAAATATCCAGTAGTTCCACTGGCAGATTATTTCTTATTTCTGTATTTTCACACAAAATGAATCTAAAAATACATGGTAAGATTTTGTGTTTTTGCAGTGTGCCGTCTTTATTTTTCCACATATTTTGGAGCCTCGCAAAAGAAAACTCAGCATAATTTGCATGCTGATGCTTGTAAAGTGTCTCTGCTAGACCCCACGCCATGAAAACACGCAGCTAGCCATCTGAAACTGGGTCAGGCAGAAACGATTTCAGCCGAACGATACCCAGGATACTTTCTCTCTGGGGATTGTCTGCACCCAAAATGTGTTTCATGCGCTCTCTGGCCTAAATCAGCTTTCAGAGAACATCAAAAGCCAGACACTTAGCAAGTGTCAAGCAGTGGTGTGGTCTGCAAGAATTAGGTGATAAACAATGACATATTAGTCTCAGGCTACAAAAACCAGCCTGGGTAGTGGAGGGGCCTCCCCTTGTGTTTGAAAAGGAGGAAACTTAAATGTCACACAAAGCTGAGGGTGAACATTTGAATATGACACAGCGAAGGAGCAAAAGACTGCAGCATGACTTGACCTCAGGTTGTTTTCGAGGGCCTGGATGGAAGCTTTCACCAGCTTTAGGGGCCTAATGGAAGGAAACTTCATAAAGGCAATAAAACATTCACCTCATTAATGATTAAGGGGAGAGGAAACGAATTAATGGACAGGTAACAACATCCTGTTTCATGCTGTTGTCATAGAAGAAACATAAAAACAGATTACAGAACTGATGGAATACATAATGGGGTTAAAACACAATTATGTTACTGAAAGAATGTGCTCTTTCCATCAGGTCTGTCATTAGAGGTAGCATGCTTCTCTAATCGACTGATGCCTTCCTCAGCTCGTAGGAAATGAAGGAGGTAATAGTCTAAAACGTGCTTTAGGAGGAAATTGAACATTTTAAGTGAAACAGACACAACTTTGAGTTGAAGTGAAATAAAACACACCGTCAAACAGACTCGTTTCCTTCCTGCGCTGCGCACCTTTCATTTGCTGGTGGGTCATTTCTAACCACAAAGGTAGATGTTGTTGCTGTGAAGCTGAATTATGGTTGACTGTCAGCTTAAATGAGCAATTGCTGGAATGCAGATGACGTAGTACCGACGTCACGCAATGCAGCTGATGGGGCAGGAAGCAAATGCAGCCCGAGACACTAAATACTCATAAAAATTTGATGCTGACATAGTAAAAAAAATGAAGTGTTTCTTATCAGTTGACCTATCCCAAGCATGGGCGGGCGCGGGCGGGTCTTCCCCTCCCTGGACTGGAAGCTGTTTGTTGTTTTTACCTTAAAGTGGACAACTCCTGTTATTCCTATACCGATTTGATACAGTAGGGCAGAGGTGTCAAACTCCAGTCCTGCAGGGTCGGTGTCCTGCAACGTTTAGATGTGCCTCTGCTGCACCACCTGAATAGAATAATCAGGTCATTAGCAAGGCTCTGGAGAACTGATCTACACAAGGAGGAGGTAATTAAGCCATTTCATTCCAGCGGTTTGTACCTGTGGCACATCTAAAAACTGCAGGACACCGGCCCTTGAGGACTGGAGTTTGACACCTGTGCAGTAGGGGCTTCCGCGCTTCCCATATCTGTGCCTTCTGTCACTTTTTTCAGTAGTTAAAACCGTTTAATCAGTTGTTAACACGTCGTAACCTTTTTTCCGAGCCGTCTTTAAACGCAACATGAGCGCTAAGACGCTATCGCTGTACACCTGTGCAGGTAGCGAAGGAGACCTGCTGCTGCTGTGCAGAGCTAGCCGGGTTTGCGTTAGAATCATGGCAGCAAACCAGCAAAACGTAACAAACCTTTTACAGTTTCCCCCCCAAACTACCAGCCTGAGTTGAGTAATGCTGTTGGATGCAGGTAATGTTAGCTGAAAGATGACTAGCTAATACCAAGGCTAGCTAATAATCAATACTTGGGATTTGTCAATCCCAGCCTACAAGCTTTCGTTCACACTTTAGTCCCACTTTTGTCAATACAGACCATAAGCTTGTTAACAGTTAGCCTGTAGGCTACTGGTGTTGTCTATGTTCAAAAGTGGGTAGTACTCTTTTGGGGGGAAAAGGTACTTATAAGAGTAGTTTTACTGAATTGTACCTTTTTCTTTTACTTGAGTAATATTATTATTGCTACGTAGATCCATTCAGATTCTTTGTTGTAGAGTCGACTTGTATTCAACATCCAAATAAATAGTTGCTGTAAAATATTCTTGTCAAACAAGATGGCGGCCCAGGACGTGCTGACGTCACTGTGAACTATGGAAACCCAAGTAGTGGATTTATTTTTTTTAAATCCTGACTTTCCAAAAATTAAAATAAAATCTTCAAACACACAAAATCTCTCCAAGTTAGTCTAGTTTGAAATGAAACAAAACTAACTTACAAGTAGATGAGCTTGTTTTAAGTAAATAATTCATAATCGAAAAGTAAATAATGGCAGATTATTTCACTTATGACAAGACTTTTTCCCATGCTATAAGTGGAATAATCTGCCATTGAAACTAGTGCTTCTTTTTTTAAAAATCAATTTCAAGTTGCTATTGACTTCAGATTTAACTTATAAGTTAGTTAAAGTATACTAAGATATTTAAACTAGAAACTAGACCAAAATACTTAGTTAGATTTTGTGTTTTTGCACTGAAAAATTCAACTGATCAGTAAAATTGATTTATCACCCAGCCCTACATCCCAGGTATTGATAATGCTTGCATTAAACTAAATACTGATAAAGATTAAAGACCAGTCATAAACTCTACAGCTGACCTAAAAACACTTAAATCTATGTTTAGTTTACTCAGCTTGTTTATCTGAAGGCGATCAGTAAAGTCACAGAAAACAACGAGACTGTTAATAAATTAAACATGGCAAACCCTTTTTACCAACAGTCCCTCCCAAAATGAAAACAAACCTTTTGTATTCATTGTTTAATCTTTCCACACATCAACCCAGTCTACATCAGAGATGCAAACTGAAAGCAAAGTGCACAATGTTTTTCAGTCCAGGCTGATGAAAAGTCCACCCTGAAGCTTTCGTTCAGACTTTTGTCCCCAGGTTTTATCACACATTCAGCAGCAGCTGGTGCACGAATCAGTGGCGGCTGCTCGACAATCAGACTTCTCAGAGGACAAAGAATGCACTGAGAAAGCCCCTGAAATAATGTGGGATACCATGCACTCCATGCATGTGATCCGGATCCATCTTACTCTGAGAGGTTCACACTGTCCTCTCTTAATTCCCCCAAAAGGTCAGCGGCGTTGCCTAGCATCTCTGCTCATGCGGTGGGCCGGGTCGGGTGTTGACAGCGACACGTGAAGGAATCTTGAAAATCAGATCAGAGACTCTGACTGCTTACAGACTCCGCCGTCAAAAACTGACTCATAGATTAACTAAAAATAGGAGCCTCTTATTTTAGAAACGTCTGAATGATCTTCCTTTCCTGTGTTCGTCAAGAGCAGCACTTTAATCTGCAGCTGAAACCAGATATTTACATAATCTGTATAAATACAGACACAAAACTTTCTATTTTTGTACATTTCTAACAATAAATAAACAGAACTTTTCCATTTTTAGCTCGGTTCTGCTTGGCAAAAGTATTTCTATTTGCTAAAAGCAAGAATATTCCCATTTAAACTGAACGATGGTCAAATATTTTGGATTTAAATTTCACAAACGTTTGCTGAAATTTTGGCCGATTTTCTATCTGGCTGATATTTTTAGGCTCCAACTATTATTTTAGTAATCCATTATTCTATTGATTATTTGGGTAAAAATAAATGATGTTTATTTATCCACTTAAGCTTATCTTATACAATATTAGAAATACATAAAAAATGCAAATAATTACTTTTATTCCTTTTTAAATAAGAAAATACAGATTTTACTCTAGAATTCAATAACATAACATTCCTTTGATTATTTGTAGCAAAGGATGAACCTGCAGCAAAACAAATACTTCTAACATCAACATGTGACATCAGTCTAGTGTTGAATATTTTTTCAATTAATAAATGAATAGAAAGAACATCTTACAGGAGTTTTGTTTTTTACAGAAGTTGAATCAAGAGAAACTAAATCTGTCACTTGATGAGTTCTGAGTGGAACATATTTACAAAAAAAATAAGATTTTTTCATATTAAATGCAAGATGTATATACTTTTTTGTCTTAATTACTGCTCATTCAGGAAATGGCCTTTTTTTAGACTATCTACTCCAGTTAATGATTAATCAATTACTCGTAATAGTTGATGATTATTTGATTCATCACGATTAATCTGATTAATCTGATTAATCTGATTAATCGTTTCAGCCTTAGTTGCTTCATCATTTCCATTATGTTCTGTAGCTTTTTCTTTCCTCCTCCAGATGTAATGCTGGTTATTTTGGATACATTTTTACATTTTTAATTAAATCAGATCAAGAAAAAATCCTGAAATACTAAAGATTTTTTGTCCCTGATTTAATTTCCAAGCTCTGATTTTGTTTGTTTGATATTTCAGCCCAGATACTTTAGCTCCTGCCAGCATTTTCAGAAACGTATTTGCTGTTATTGCAGGGCTGATAAACACACAACGCATCAAAACACATCCATCCCTGGTGTTTATGGCAGCACATATTTGTTTAAACACATGAACAAAACACCTTCCGGCATCTGGAAATTGTTCCTCCAAGATGAAACAGACTTTTGGAAATCTCTTCATGATCTGTTGCCTGTTTATATTTTCCATGATGTCACACCTGTGTGCTGATACTAACAAACATCTACAGGTGTGTAACTAACAGCTGTTTAATAATTAATTATTCTTTTGATTATTAATCGATTGATTAAAAAAATGAGCGCACTCTGCATATTTTATTATTAATAATCAAATAATCAAGCTACTTTTTAAAATATGAGAATAAACATTATTGGGTAAAATTCAACAATATATCAATCTTTTTGTAAATACTTGATCATTTGTAGATGCCTTATTTTTGCACTAACTGATTATTAATTGAATAACAACAGAGATTTTTAACTTACACTAAAAAAACAAAAATCTTACCAAGTAATTTTCTCTAGTTTCTAGTCCAAATACCTCAGTACACTTGAGCTAAGACAAAACTAACTTTTACCAACATATAAAAGTTTGTTTTGAGTAAATTATTCCTTAATATATATATATAGTACTAATTGCACTAGCAGATCATTTTACTTAGAATAAGACATTTTTTACATGTTATAAGTGGAATAATCTGCTCTTTTATCAATATTCAAGAATTATTGACTTAAAACAAGCTCTCATATCTTGCTTAAAAGTCTGAGTTATTTTTGTCTTATTTAAAGTGTAATAAGATGTTTTCACTGGAAACTAAACAAAAATACTTGATAATATTTCGTGTTTTTGCAGAGTAACCTGAACCAGGTGAATCTAAAACTGTGATGTGATGTTGTCATTTCAACAAATGGCCTTTTTTGATTCTGCATACTCTTAATCGATTACTAAATTCCCCCAATAAGGGGATTTGTGAACTTCTGAATGAGTTTTAAAGACATGTCATTCAGGAAATATAAATAATCCTGTCTGAAACAGGGAGAGGTTTCAGCTCTCCCTGTTTCAGACAGAAAAAAAGGTTGCATCTTTTTATAGCGTCTGCAAATATCTTGTTTCAGCTGCATTTTGTCTCCTTACCAACCGAGCACCATCATCATTTTTGTCGACTTCAACATGATCTCGATCCTATCTGAGTAATCCAATTCCTCTCTTCCTGATTAGATAATGATTTGCATGCTGGGGGGGCATCAGGACCAGCCAGAACATGGAGAACAGGAAGAACCGACCCATGTACGAGGAGAAATGAATAGCGTAATATATTGAGAGCTGCTTGTCTGAAAACAACTGAATGCGTAAATGGAGGTGAGCTAAGTATTTCAACAGCTTGAGAAAGACTAAATACGGACTGTTTGCTCTTGGTAACGTCACGCTGTTGGACTGATAGTCAAATGTCAGGTGCTTTATGAGGGAACTGTTTATGTTTCTTTAGAGAAACATTTATGTGGAAAAGTTTCTCTTGCGTAGATGTTAGGGATCTAGATGCTGGCAAAGAGTGAACCCATTCATTGTCACGCAGCTTGCGATGTGATTTGTGTTTAAACAAATTGTTGCTCCACGTAAACGGTGCAAAACACAACAGCAGGTCACATGTTCTCACCAGGGTTTCCTTAAATAGCAGATATTACGGTGTGAAAACCTGAACCCTGAGCTGGGAAACCCTGAGGCACAATGCTTATTAAAGGGAAAAAAGAAACGGCTCCCTTCTCTTGGGGACGACCTTTTTTCCAGTAGGGGTTGAATGTTTGCGCAATCTCTCACAACGCCCACGACTTGTGTGAAGGAAATCTGCTGTTTTGCAGATCTTGCAGAGTGTAAGCCACCAACGTTGTCATCATCCTGTGGTTGGAAAACACTGTTTTGGGTTTTCTGAACGAAAAAAAAGAAAGAAAAGAAAAAAAAACGCAGTCAAATACAAATAGTGTTGGGCTTTTGTTTTTGTCCTGAAACTGCAACAGTTCTCTCCAGTGAAGTGAGCGCAGATTGCATCAGATTGATAGAGGGGAAGGACCGACATGCACGGTTGCTATGGAAAGAGTTTCCCTCCATCAGCTGCTCTCCGTCAAAGCATAGCCATGGGTGACTAACAGGTAGGAGGTTCTGCGGGGCGGAGGGGAGGCAGCCAGGGGTTAGCTTTGAGTCTTCCCCCTGCAAATACGCAACCTGCCCCGACACAGGCAGGCCTTCAAAAATAGACGCTAAACTGCATTCAACACGCAGATCCTACTGTGACTCACTGCCTGCACCAACGCGGGAAAACTCCTTTACTATAAAAGGTCCGTTAGCTCAGAGGGTCACTTTGCAGAGCAGGAAGACACACGGCTCTGGAAAAATTAAGAGCCCACTGCACTGAATCCCATTAAAAACCTCCTGGTTATTTTTGATCGCTGAACTCTTCCTGAGTTAAAACATTAGTATTGTTGTTTCTAAATGAATATCAACTTGTTTTCTTCCCAGTATTTGAGGTCTGAAAGCGCTGCATCTAAATTTTGGCTTAGAAATTTGGAGACATGTTGTCAGTAGTTCATTGAATAAAAGAACAATGTTCATTTTACTCAAACCTGTAAAAAGTCAAATCAGAGAAAATGATCATTTTAAGTGGTCTCTTATTTTTTTCCAAAGTGCTTTCAAAAGCTGTCAGGGTGATTAATCAGTTTGTGGTTTTTACCAAACCAGTTAAACCTTTTGCAATAAATCGACTAATCGACAAGCTCAATAATTTCCATTTGCTTGATTTAGCGTTCTTCTCTCTTTCTACCAAAAACCAAATGACAAAAACTCCTCAGTCTGGTGCTTTGGTCTCAGAAGAACTTCATAATTCATTGTATTCCTTGTTTTTTTTTTTTTTTTATGTATTTACTTTGAATATTTAACATGTCTTCCAGTTCCTGTGTTAAATGCTCATTATAATTTAAAGCTGGTTGATCTTTGATTATGTTCTCTTGCATTATTAGGCCATTAATATCATATTAACTGAAAATGGACTCAAAACAACAATATTATTTTTTATCGCAATTACCTCCAATTAAAAGAAGTTGCATCATATTATGCATTTTTGTTGTACAATGAGAATCTCACACACACACACACACTTAAAATGATCAGTTTCTCTGATTGTACTTTTTATAGGTTTATGTTTGAGTAAAATTGACATTGTTCTTTTATTCTGTAAACTACCGACAAGATGCTTGTGAAATTCCAAGCAAAAAATTAAAATGAGAAATGGTCAGAATAACGAAAAAGATGCAGTGCTTTCAGATCTCAAATAATGCAAGAAAACAAGTTCATATTCATTTAGAAACAACAATACTAATGTTTTAACTCAGGAAGAGTTCAGGAATCAATATGGAGGAATAACCAGGAGCTTTTCATCGGAGCTCAGTGCTGTGGGCTCTTCATTTTTACCAGAGCTGCATATATAAATGTCCGTTTTGTAATAATTCAAATACTTACAGGAAAGTATTTCAATACTGCATAGTCAGAGCTAAGCATAATCTATTAAAACAAGGCTTCCCCTTGTCTGTTTCTGCTTGGTGTTATCTGAGGAATTCAATGTTAAGCAAACTACAACTTCAACCCAGGAGAAACACCAGTTATAGTGGAACGTCACATAAAAAGACTCTAAATCAGACCAAAACAGAAAAAAAAGAAAAGAGAGAAGCGACATTCACGGCAGTATGAATCACAGATTCTTGGAAAATGTAGGCGAGGCTTCGCCCACTCCCCCAGATTCAAAGTGAGGACTGCCCATCACTCTGAGTTCAGACTTGAATGTGACTTATATAATAGGTTTTTTTGTGGAGGCAGCCTTGTAGAACGGCAAGCCGCTCTCAGACAGAGAGAGACAAAAAGTAAAACCTGACCTGACTTGAGAGGTAACATGCTGTCATACAACCACAGACGCTTTTCTTTTTTTTTTTTTTTTTTGAGGTGGTCTTAACTGGTTCGCCTACGAATTCACTACCAGAAACTGAAACATTAAATGTTTTTTTTTTAATTAATCAGAAATTGAATCATGTGCTTTCCTCTAATGCATCAGTAAAAAACAAAAGAGAACAAAAGTTTCACAAGAACAGTTTTTAAAAAGTGACATTAAGGAACAGCATATTAAATAATAATAAAGCAAAACCTTTTCACTCATGGTACTCTGTGAACAGGGCCGAAGTTAGGAGAATATGAGGCCCTGGGCTGGAGTCAGTTTGGGGCCCAACCCCTTAAATTCCCTTTACTGGTCCAATTTAAGGTAATTTCAAGGTTTCTCCAGGCGGATTAGAAGACTTGCAGGGCTGCAGGCTGATAAAGCATTGTTAATTTATTTATTATACACCAGTAACAGTGATAGCAAACAGAGTCTCTTTGGTGAAATGATTGGAAGAAAAATGGCAACACAGAACGGTCAGTATGTGACATATAGAGACTGAGATCAGGTGATTGTTTTTACCGATTCACTCGCTAACAACTTCAGCAAATAAAGTTGCAAGTAAAAAAATGTATATTTATCTGCTTTTTGCCTCATGTTTATGTATTATTAATAATGTCTTCCAATAATACATAATTACATATTTTAACATTTTCTGTCAGCTTCAGCCCTGATATTGATAATTATGCAAGTTTCTACACCAGCGGGTAAAAACTTTTTCACTTCCGATACAGATCCGATAGTAAAGCTTTGAGTTCTGGCTGATACCGATATTGACCCGATGCGATATCAGCACGATTTGTACACACATTTATTAGTTATTTTATAGTGTGAAATGCTAGAAACGGATTGATCAAGTGGCATAACTCAAACAGAGACTACAAGCGAAATCCTGGGGCGGACTAATTGCTGGAATGGAAGTGATTCATGTGACGTCACACTTCCAGGAACTCTGCAGCTGACCGCCATTTTGGTAGGCATCTGTAACTATCCGTCATGACATTTGCTATGTAGTTGCTATGACAACGGTAAACAAGCCACATTTTCTGTCTCATACAGGTCGATCCCGAAAAAAGAGATTTTGTTGATATTCTCTTGCACATTGGTCAAGAGTGTCAGTATATTTTCTTTTTGTTGCCCTTGCCTTTCAAGATGGCGGTTCAGTGTTGCGGACCATTTCTGGTTCCGACTATGTATTGGAGGCGATCCGATACTTATTTTTTGGATGATATGGGACCAATTTCCAATATCACCCTTACTAGAGGGCTCCATGTTTTGCATAAAAAGATCCTTAATGGAAAACAAAATAAAACAGACCAAAAGTCTTTCCTGAAATTTCTTCTTCCACGCAAACAAACGACCCCAAAAGTTTTCACAGCTAATCTGGGCCTGTTTGTGCAGTTAACCCTGTCACTACATTTTTCTGGAGGATAAATTGTCCCAAACATTATTGAAATAAACGATAACATTGTTGTTTTGTTACCATTTTCAAATAATATGTGGATAATGGCATAATTATGCAAGTTCAACTTCTCAACGATCAAAAAGCTTTTATTTTGTAAAGAACACTAAACACTGTAACTGGGAGATATTTTAAATATTCAAAATAAAACAACAGAAAATAAATATCACATACGACCAAAACCTTAAGTAAAATTGGATGTTGACGTTTCTGCAAGCAAAATCTTAAACACCACAATGGAAAATAGTGAGCTAATTTTAATTCATCATGTGTTTAATGGATTTATTGTGCAGTCACTGAAATTTTAACTTCTCTTGAGTTCTGTTATAACTTCACAATTTTATGTATAGGCTCTCAACAATATTAAACCACCTATTTGCAATACATGAACTAATGTAGAAAAATAAGTCATTCAATCTTTAAGGCTCCCCCCCAAAAAAAAGATTTGTAGCCCTGGGCTACCGCCACAATAAACCCTTTACAAAATCTGAACACCAAATTAATTATTAATCAACACATAATTCCAGCTGTATGGTGACATAATAAAGGAAGTGAGCGATGAATATACAATATATTTATAGAGAAGTGAAATAATCCATGCACATAGCAACCATCGATGTCATTTCTCAGATCGAACCAGTTTCACATCTCTAAACATTTACAGGGGAGCAGGCCACAAATTTAGGTTTTTCAGGCAATTCGCCTCAAATGTTGCCATACACAACATCACAGCTGAAGTAAAGAAAAGCTGTCAAACTCCCTGTCTTTAAAACTTCAGGATGTCAGCAACAAAACCTTTTCCAGTCAGTGCAAAGACTGAAAGTTACACTCACCATTTACTGTCATAAGACACTGAAAAGGGAGCTCTGAGTAAACAATGAGCTCTCAGAGGTGGCAGTAACTACCAACGCCCGCTTCCCACCAACCATGAAGGATTTTGCTGTCACATCTCTGACAAATGCCCACCAGCAGCACCTCCACCTCCCCCTGGGTTGTTTAATGTGTGTTTTGGTTGAGGTTGCAGTGCTGCAGCTTGTACAGCAACATAACCTGCAACACACATAACCAGGCATGAGGGTAACTCTGATAAGATCCTATCACATGGGGAAAATGACCTGTTTGCTTAATGGGCTGTCAGACTGTAAATCATGCAGACAGTTTTCAGAAAAGCACCTACAGTTGAGTCCCAGAGAAATCAGACATCTTGGTGCACCAAATGTAATTCAAGGAGACGTGACAGCCTGCAAAGGGAACTGAAATGATGTCCTTAGATGAGGCAGAGCGCAGTGCATTCATATACAGTCTGTCTGCTCTGATGCTTCTGCTCAAGTATTCCGCTGTCACAATATGATCCTTTGCAGAACTCGCTGGATTTATAACGCAAACCCCGGTTGTTGTTTTTTTTTTTCGGCTGGAATAATCCCGCTGTGAGCTGCTGGAGCTGATCTGCCGCTAAAACGCGCAGCGAAACTTCAATCATTGCGAGTCCGGACATGTACAGTCGGTAGCGGGTCGTTTACCTTTCTGTCGACGCTCCGTTGTTTTTGAGCTCGTCGTGGTGCAGCCCTACAGCCGGGTACAAATCCTGGGATTTTTTTTATTTATCTTAATTCTTTTATTATTATTATTTATTTTCTGCTTTCTTTCCGGCGAGGAGCAGAGCAGCCAGCCAACTTCAAATGGAGGCGGTGAACGCGGCGAAGTAGTGCAGGGCAGAGAGTGAGTGAGAATATCCCTCCATAAGCACCGCCTCGGCTGCTCCCTGCGTGCACACCCCTCCTCCTGAACCAACACACACACACACACACACGCACACACACACACACACACACACACACACACACAGGCGCTGTGGAGCCGTCAAGTAATGCTCATTAAAATAATCATTACCATTAGAATCACTTAAAGGAGATCAATGCAGGAAACACTTAATGCTTTTAGTGTGGGAAAACAACAACATATGTGTATTATATATATATGTATATATATATATATATATATATATATATATATATATATATATATATATATATATATATATATATATATATATATATATATATATAAAGAACAGAGGAAAGCCGTTGTGGTAGATGTAGCAATACCAAGCGACTGCAACATCAGGAAAAAGGAGCACGAGAAACTAGAGAAATACCAGGGCCTCAGGGAGGAACTGGAGAGGGCCTGGAAGGTGAAGACCACAGTGGTGCCTGTGGTCATCGGGGCCCTCTGGGCAGTCACCCCCAAACTGGACCAATGGCTACAACAGATCCCAGGAACAACATCAGACATCTCAGTCCAGAAATGTGCAGTCCTTGGCACAGCCAAGATACTGCGCAGAACCCTCAAGCTCCCAGGCCTCTGGTAGAGGACCCGAGCTCAGAGGATAAGAACCACCCGCGGTGGGTGAGAAGGGAATTTTATATATACATACATACTATATACTGTATATATAGTACAGACCAAAAGTTTGGACACACCTTTCTAATTCAATGGGTTTTCTTTATTTTCATGACTATTTATAAGGCAAGAAATCCCACTTATTAACCTGACAGAGCAGGTTGACCTATGAAGTGAAAACCATTTCAGGTGACGACCTCTTGAAGCTCATCAAGAAAATGCAGAGTGTGTGCAAAGCAGTAATCACAGCAAAAGGTTGCTACTTTGAAGAAACTAGAATATAAGGGGTATTTTCAGTTGTTTTACACTTTTTTGTTTAGTGCAAATTTCCACATGTGTTATTCACAGTTTTGATGCCTTCAGTGTGAATCTACAATGTCAATAGTCATGAAAATAAAGGAAACTCATTGAATTAAAAGGTGTGTCCAAACTTTTGGTCAAACTATAGGCCTATATATGTGTTTTCAGTAACAAATTAGACAATAAGTCCTCAAAAGTTTCCAACCTGCAACTTTTAGATGCATCCGTTCTTCGTGCAGACACCCATCTAAAGTTATTTAAAGTCCAGCCAAATTTATTTGTGTAGCACATTTCAGCAACAAGGCAGCTCAAAGTGCTTTGCCTCATAAAAACGTCACACAGTCATGAATTATGAAGCAAGCAGGAAACATTGCATTTTGTCGAATGCCGTCATTAAAATCATCAAGCAAATATGCATAAAACATATTGATCAATGTTAGACTTACTACTAATCAAAAGCAACTGCAAACAGGTGGGGTTTTAGTCTGGATTTCAAATGTTTTGCAATTTTATAGAAGTTTTTTGTAGATTATAGAAGCTGAATGCTGCTTCTCCATGTTTGGTTCTGGTTCTGGGGATGCAGACCAAGACCAGAACCAGAAGACCTGAGGGGTCTGGAAGGTTGCTATGACAACAGCAGATCTCTAAGCCTTTCGGCGATTCATAAACTAACAACAGTATTTTATGGTCTATTCTCTGAGCCACAGGAAACCAGAGGAAGAACTTTAGAACTGGGTGATGTACTCTAACTTCCTGGTTTTAGTCAGAACGCCAGCAGCAGCGTTCTGGATCTAATTGATTTTTTAGGCAGACCTGTGAAGACACTGCTGCGGTGATTAATGCAAATAAAGATCAATGCATGGATGAGTTTCTCTGGATCTTGCTGAGACATTAGTCCTCTAATCCCATAAATGTTCTTCAGGTGATAGAAGGCCGTTACTTTGTAACTGTCTTAATGTGACTCTGAAAGTTCAGGTCAGAGTTCATCACCACACCCACATTTTGAGCCTGGTCGCTGGTTTTACTTGTAATAAATGAAGCTGTGTGCTGACTAGTTCGTTCCACTATAGATGTAAAAGTTATAACTTCAGTTTTGTTTCTGTTTAGTGCTTGGACGGGTTCTGAGACACCTGGTGACATCGTAACGTAAAGCTGTGTATCATCTGTGGTAGCTAATCTTATTTTCTCTTGTTATAATCTGATAGTGAAAATAGATACTGAATAAGAGGAGTCCTAGGATTGAACCTTGGGGTACACCACATTTGTTATCTTTGGACCTAAAAAGGATCAAGAATCAACACACAGCTTCAGTTATTACAGCTGGAAGCTGGAGATCTGGGTGTGGTGATGAACTCTGACCTGAACATTCAGAACCACATAAAGTCAGTTACAAAGTCAGTCTTCTATCACCTGAACTGAACGGCTTAGCACTACAATACATTAAACATCCGCTGCTGTTGTATCAATCTTCCAGACCCCTCAAGTCTTCTGGTTCTGGCCTGCTCTGTATCTCCAGAACCAGAACCAAATGAGAAGAGGCAGCATTCAGCTTCTACGCACCACAAATCAAGGAAACTGCAAAACATCTAAAACACTGATTTTCTTTAAATCAAGGATAAAACCCACCAGTTTAGAGCTGCCTTTGATTTGTAATAACTGTAACATTGATTAACATATTTGATGTGTATTTGCTTGATGATTTTGATTATGGCATTTCACAAAATGCAACGTTTATTGTTTGTTTCATTTTTGGTTTCTGTATTGTGTTTTTATGATGTAAAGCACTTTGAACTGCCTTGTTGCTGAAATGTGCTATACAAATAAACTCGAGTTGACGTAAAAGCTGCAGGATGTCAGCTGCATTAAACTGCTTGCAAGAGACCTTTTTATTTCTGTACAGTAATGATTCACCGAGAGGCTCCATGCCTGTTCCCTGAAGCAAAAGCACAAGAAAACTCAGCTGCAATTTGTTCAGAACTGTATAAATCGACCCACCAGCTTTTGAGATTCTGTTCTGTGGAGTGAAAAATCAAAACTTGAACTTCTGAGGCATGTTGAGCCACGATATGTCTGGAGGAGAAAAAATAAGACATTCACCGCAGTGAGGCATGGCAGCTCTTCAGCGCTCTGGGGCAGCTCGGCTCCCACTGGCACAGAAAACCTGCAGCGAGCGAGACGGATTTGATCGGGAAAGCCTCTGACGCCGCCGAAGCTGTGGACCTTCAAACAGGGTAATGATTCCAAGCAATTCTCAAAGTCCACCAAGGCGTGGTTCAAACAAAGTTCAGAAAGATACAAGACCGGCCGTTATGGTAATCTGACTTAAACTCTTGTTGAAAATCTCAGTGAAGCACAAAAACCCAATGATATTAGTGAACTACCAGAGGTGGGTAGAGTACCAAACAACTGCACTCAGATAATAGCACTACTTCAACATATTTTTACTTCAGTAAAAGCAAAAAGGGTAAAACTCAACTTGAGTATTTGATCAGAACATTTGATTTAATATTTAAAAATTCTGCCATCAGACAGACAAATGTACAGTTACGTCCAAATTCTGGTATTTTAAGGACTAAAATGAAAAAAAAAGCGAATACAAATAAATAGCATGATTACAAAATACCGGATTCAGCATTATGAAACGAATTCTTACAGTCATGAAGGCAAACACGCTGCATGTTAGAACAGGGTGAAGTATGCCAGTGCCAAAAGGCCCAGCAGGTTGGAAATGACATGGGAAAAACAAGAAGTAAGACGAGAAGGCTCTTACTTTCGCTGGAACTGTAGGTGTGTCTGTATCTTGTTTTTTCTTCGTTCAGTAAAGTATTCAGAAATTTTACTTAAGTAAGAGAGTATAAAAATATTCCTCAGGTAAAAGTAAAAAGTACAACGCAGTGAACCAAAATTGAAAGTAGATTTTTGTCCACTGGTTAAATGTAAGTAGTTGCTACATAACTCTGAACTGGAGGCCTTTTTCCACAAGAACAAGGTTGGGATTCTCCAGAAACGCTACCAGAACCAGACAGCGTTTGGAGAGCAGAACCGCAAAGGGAGTTCTCATGTGCAGTGGCTGTTTCTGACATGGGTGATGTGGGCCGCGGCCCAGGGTGGCATCTCCTGCAGGGCGGCATCTCCTGCAGGGCGGCACAAGCAATTTTGTTAGCTGCTGAGAGAGACATGTTTGGTTTTCAGCAAAAAACAAAACAAAACAAAAAGAACAACTTCCGTTTTTAAGATTTTCATTCTTCTAAAACTAAACTGCAACATGGGAAAGTAAAACTATGATTACTTCACGTGGGTTGGACTTAAAGAGTTAATAGCTGTTTCATAGATTGGAAATATATTTAGGCCTGTTTGTTGCAAATATTTTAGAAAAATTCAGAAATTTTCAGAAGTTTAAAATGTTCAATTTTCAAAACTCTGAAATTTTCACATTTCTTTTTTTAAATGTCTGAGATTAATCTAAAAATTTCTAAATTTTTACTAGCATGTTTGCAACTTTTCAAACTTTGAAATTTCAAAGATTTTTCTAGAAGATTTCTGAGATTAATCTCAAAATTTGACATTTTTTCTTTTTTTTTTAGAAAAGGTTCGACTTTTTAAACAAAAATATATATTTTTAAGTTTTTTCTAGAAAATTGCACTTTTTTCTTTGGAGAAAGCACAGATATTTCCTTGTTTTTCTAGAAAATGTCTGAGTATTTTGACTGAAATTCACTCCCCCCCCCCCATCTACAATGGCTCTGATACACCATTGAATTTAAATGTCATGATTGGTTGAAAAAGTAGGCACAGGGGGCCCCTGAACGTTGTTTGCCCAGGGCACCGAACCTGCTTGGACCGCCCCTTCTCATAATAAGCTTCAGATGACACACAAAGGGAATAATTTTTAAATCACAGTCAAAGCAATATTTTGCAATTGATTTGGAAAACCACTGGAATATATTGAGAAATTTAAATTGTTTCTTGCTTGTTTTATTGCGAACAGCTGGAATAGTTCGCATATTTTTCAGTATTTAAGGCATTTTCTCTTGCAACACGAGAGCTGAACGCCATGCTAGCAAATGCTGTTGGCAGAGAATAATAACTGAGCCACTGTATTTGGTGAAGCACATGATTTCTCATTCCAGTGATCACAATAGTGAGGGATTAGGCTCCACAATGAGGACGAGGCTGGCGGGAGAGGATAACAGACACAGAATCATGTGGGAGAGACGACGAAGAGGAGGATGAGTGAGGTCAGGCCTCTCTGTCTGGGTTCAGCGGGGAAACTTTCCTCTTCGGCTTTATAATCCAAACCAGCAGCACTTAACTTCCCACTGCCTCTGCTCCTTAACGCCCTCATAGTCTACTGACTCAAATCTTTGTTTTCGTCTGACTTCCTCTTCGGGATTTAACAGCTCTCTGAGGACACGCCGTGGTGGAAGTCGGTACTGCGTGGTGTTTTCAGGCCACAGAATCATTTGATAACAGAGTTGGGAAATAATTAGTTACATTTACTTGAGTACATTTTTAAAAACAATACTTTCAGGAGTATTTTACTATGCTGTACTTTTCCATTTTTACTTGAGTAATGTTATTATTTAGTATTACTATTCTTATTTGAGTAAAATTTCTGGATTTTCTACCCACAAATTAAAAAACAAACATGATTTAACCAAAAATTTACCAAAAACACTTGCAATTTTTGGTAAAGTTTCATAAGTTTTATATTAAAAGAAACTGATTTGGGGAAAAAAAAAATCTGATTTTGTTATTTTATGTTACTTATATGAATTATTGTCATTTTGATCTTTAAAATGCCAAAATGTCCACATATTGTTATATTTTGGTCTGTCTGACAACATAATTTTTAAATATTAAATGATACTTGAGTACTTGAGTAGTATTTTTACTAAATACTTTTCTCTCTTGAGTAATGTTTTTGGACTGCTACTTTTTACTTTTACTTGAGTAAACATATTTTTAAGTGATGCTACTTTGAGTAACAATTACATCTGCAATCAAGTTAACTATTTTACCTCCTGTTTTAAAAATGTTGGATAAATTAAATAAATATACAGTACAGACCAAAAGTTTGGACACACCTTTTAATTCAAAGAGTTTCCCTTATTTTCATGACTATTGACATTGTAGATTCACACTGAAGGCATCAAAACTATGAATAACACATGTGGAAATTTGCACTAAACAAAAAAGTGTAAAACAACTGAAAATGCCCCTTATATTCTAGTTTCTTCAAAGTAGCAACCTTTTGCTGTGATTACTGATTTGCACACACTCTGCATTTTCTTGATGAGCTTCAAGAGGTCGTCACCTGAAATGGTTTTCACTTCATAGGTCAACCTGCTCTGTCAGGTTAATAAGTGGGATTTCTTGCCTTATAAATAGTCATGAAAATAAAGAAAACCCATTGAATTAGAAGGTGTGTCCAAACTTTTGGTCTGTACTGTATATATATATATATTTGGGACTTTACAAAATTACCAACATAATATATTTTAACAAAGACAAAAAGCAATGTCTGTCACTGGTTTTCACAACATGTTTGCGTTTTTATTGTGTAAAGCTGTTTGAACTGGCCTCACAAATAAACTTGACTAAAATATGACTTAAAAGAAATGCGACTTTGCAATTTAACATTTTGAAATTTGACCTCTGTCTCTTCAAGAAACTCCTGCTCTTTTTAAAACAAGAAGTCATCACAAAATGGCTCCTCCATTAACCCTTTTAAAGTTTTTACCAGCGTTGCAAAAAGTAGCACATATAATGAGCTCAGCAGGTGTTTGCTAATTGCTGCTGGCTAGTCTGAAGGAGCTGAGTGGGGGAATCACGGTCCCATCAAATGTTTTGAACAGCTGAATGGTTGCTATGGAGACCACAGGATTTCTCAAACATGCATGAATGAATAAAAACAACAACCCTGGTATGTTTTTGGTCAAGAAACATTACAATGTGATTTAAAGCTAAAAAAAAGTTGACTTTATGAGATACAGGTCCTTTAAGATTGTGATTTAAATAATAAAAACATGGTTTAAGGTTTTATTACTCGTCTGTACAACACCGTACATTACAGAGAAAATAAAAAAACATGAACAAGGAAGAAAGCGAAGGGCACAGTCTGCCTGTAAGAGCTTTAACATCATCTTCATCTGAAGTTTTGTTCCTCTCACTACAGCAGTGACTGATAGTAAAGCATTATTGTGACTCCACAAATATCTATACAATCTCCAAGACTGTGTTTTGCTGTAGTGCGTCACTAAAACTGTAAAAACCTCGATTTTCACAATTCTTTCTGAAAATAAATCACCTAAAAAAACAACAAAAAAAAGAAGTGAACTATTTTAATTTCCCAAATTATAGCACTGAGTGATGTTTCAAATGTTGAGCTGCAAATTAAACACCTGAACTGGACCCGACACGCACAGCATATGTACAACAGAGAAAACAAAGATAACTTGTTTTTTCCTTTAAACTTCCAGCAACAAACTTCAAATTCACCAAAAGGCAGTTACCCATACATTAAATGGTAACATCTTCAATCATGTTTGCAAAAGAAGAAACAAAAAAAGGCAACAATAAATAAAACAAATGGCACAGAAGGTCTGAACAATCTAAAGCGGAACGCAAGACGTTTTGTGAAATATTCACAGGAAACGGAATAAAGCAAAATCACAACCTAAATACAGTGGTGAGTATTACTGTTAGAATTCAATATAGCATTTGTATTTACAAGCATTTGTACAAGCGAGGGCATTAAATGGGGGTTTAAGCTTATTACTATATTAGTAGCAGAACAATCAGATCATATAATGCACTAGATATAAACCTTGTAAACATCACCTTTCATCTTAGACATCAGATTATGTTTATATTTGCCAGGTTTATAAAGTATTTGTCCTTACTTTAAGGCATAAGTATCAAACTTAGGAGTGAGCCTAAGATTTAGTTTTAAATAAGCCAGATTTTCTTTTGTAGGTTTCACTTTAAAGAGGATTAAAAAACCCCAAACCTCTCTACCACTCTGATGAGTGAAAGCAAAACTTCCCCGTGTCTCTGGGTGGGTTATAAGATCTCCTCCACTCCGTGCGCAAAGATCATGACCAGGCCGGGCTCCAGGATCATATCCTCGCCCATGTGCTGGTTCTCGCAGGCCATCACCACCACCGCCTGCTTGCCGGGAATGCGCTTGGCCACGTAGTTCTCGTAGTAGCGCCTGTTCATCTGCCGCGTCTCCAGCGTGGCCAGACCCTGCGGCCAGTTCCGCTCGTGGGCGTTCTCGATCAGGTCGTTGACGATGGACAGCGGGCAGCCGCTGTCGATGAGCGAGCGCTTGATGACGGCCTGGAGAACGGCGTCCGGCGTGGAGATCATGCCGCCCCAGCGGGTGACTCTGGCCGGCTGCATGGAGTTCACCCACCTGGAAACGAGACGGAGTCGAGCTCAGAAACGGCTAACGATCATCGACTGGGAAGAAAAACGGGAGTTTTACTCACTCCAGGATCTCGTTGTACTCTATGCTCTCTTCGAGGTTTTGGAGGTTTGGGTTTGCGCTGCGGATTGCTCTCATGTACGCTTTTAGCAGCTGAATGTCTCGTTTCTGGACAGGAAAAAAAAAGAAAAAAGAAAACCGCAACTCAATTACAGACTGAAAAATCTAAACTCAACAGACTTCAACAAAAAAAAAAAAAGAAAAATCACAAGATTTAATTTCTAACATGTTTTTTTTTCCAACTACATTTTGTTCCAATCAAATCCACTTAAAAACCTGATTAAAACTCTACAGTTTAACCTAACAAAAATCTCCAAATTTTCACAAACTGAAGACAATAAATACTTTACAAAAATCTAAATTTCACTCAGACAAAAACAGTATTAAGAGTCAGGCTAAGACAAAAAGATAACTATGAGAATAAAGCCATTGTAATACAAGGAAAAAATGTCAATACAGCAAGAAAAAAAGACGTAATAATGAGAGACAAAGAGTCAATAAAAGAATAAAGTTAGAACATGAGAATAAAACAGTGATATGAGGATAAAGTCATAAAAATACAAGAAAAAAAGTCATAAGATGGCAAGAAAAAAGAAGCAATAATGAAAGAAAAAGGTCGTAATACAAGAATGATGCCATAATGTGATAAAAACAAATTATAATATTATGAGAATAAAGTCCTATTACAGTTAAGTCAAAATCTGAGCAAATAGTCATAATAATACCTGGATAATGTTGTAATATAGGGAGAATAAAGTGTTAACAATACAAAAATATTATCATATTTTTATATAATAATACAAGAATAAATTCATAATATTACTGAATAAAGTCACAATATTAGTAGAATAAATTAGTAGTTTTATGATAATTAAAACTCAAAAAAATAAAAAATTAAAGTGAGAAATGCTGAGCATCTTGTTCAGTTTTACAAGCAGAACAAACTTCATCTTTTAACACATCAGAAGCAAATTATTATCAACTGCAGGACTTTGAAATAATTATGCAAACTACTGCATGTACAGCTCTGGAAAATATTAAGAGTCAACTTAAAATGATCATTTTCTCTAATTTTACTCTTTATAAATATATGTTTGAGTAAAATGAACGTTGTTCTTTTATTCTATGAACTACTGACAACATGTCACTGAAATTCCAAGCAAAGATTTTTGTATTTATTAGCAGAAAATGAGAAACGGTCAAAATGACAAAAACGATGAAAAGAAAACAAGTTGATATTAATCTGGAAACAACAAAAATCAGGAAGAGTGCAGAAATCAATATTTGATGGAATAACCATGAGGTTCAGTGGCTCTTTATTTTTTCAGAACTGTGTTTAAAAGAAGGAATCGTAGATCAGATCCTGATAAATATCAAAGCTTTGCTCTTTTTGTTTTCTAGTAATTTTCTGACTTTCTTCAGGTAATAATATGCCTTTTCGTTTTTCTCCAATACTCTCAGTCAGATATATTTACTCTAGAGGTAGGGTCAGTGGAAAGTGATGGGGAAGAGCAATAGATAAAAAATTGAATATTAAGGCAGAGTCTAATCTAAAGGCATTAGATTAGACTCTGTGTGTAAAGGTTTTCTAAATTGTCAGTAAAAGTCTCTCACTTGTTCCCCCAGCTGGTGTTTATGCTCAGCCACAGTTTTCTCCAGCTCAGAAATCTTGGTTTGCTGCTGCTGCACGACGCTCCGTAAATGTTTGATGCAGTTATGGTTGGGCACCTCATCCTTGGGCATTTCAAGCCTTCAATAACAGCAGATTATTCAACAGTCAACAAACTAACAGCAGAACATTTTTATTCATTTATGTTTTTGCCCAGTTGAAGCCACCTACCCACATCCCTCCTCGCAGTTGACCGGCCTTTTCGGGTTGTGCTCGCAGTCCTTGAGGTGCGACTGCAGCTGGTCCAGCCGCAGCGTCGCCGTGCAGCCGAAGCTGGCGTTGTCACAGTTGATCTGGAGTTTGGACAGCATGTTGCGCATGATGCGGGGCACGGGCCGCAGGTGGGCGAGTGTCACTACTGTGCGGTCCACGGGACAAATCTGTTGCTGGGCAAACCACTGGGTTATGCAGGCGTTGCAGAAGGCATGTTCACAGTGTGGAGCCTGAACGGAAAAACAGAGAGCAGAAAAAATATGTTTTATTAGATTAAGAAATACAGCTGAAACTAAATATATTTCTTTATTATGCTTAGTTAGGATTACCAATATTTTTCCGCATTTGCTAAATACTTGAATAATTCTTATTTTTTAGATAATTTCTTCATGTTCTTTACTATTTTGGTTTTCAGTCAAATGTCTTCAGTGCCTGAAATTAAGTGTCAGAGATGGTGAAGTATCCAAAAATTGTACTCGAGTAAGAATATCACTACTTCTCCGTATTTTTAATCAAAAGTAAAAAGTGAAAAAATTATTTGGTGAAAAACATTTACTCAAGTACTGAGTAACTGATCAAAACATCAAGTTAGTAATTATTTAAAAAACCTCAGGTAAACCAAAATATACATTTTTTTTGTATTTTAAAGGCCAAAATAGAAATAATTCATATAATGATATAATTACAAACACAAAATCAAGCAAAAAAAACAAAACATAAATTTCCAAACCTTATGAAGCTTTAACAAAAACTGCAGGTGTGTGTCTGTGTGAATTTTTGGGTTTGTTTTCCATTCAGTGCAGTCACTCACAGTGGGTCGAGTATTCAGAAATTTTACTCAAGTAAGAGTAGCGATAAAATTACTCAAGTAAAAATAAGAAATGCAAAGTAAAAGTTTGTTTTTTCTTCAAAAGGTTACTCAAGTAAATATAAGTAGTTACTGCCCACCAACTCTGGTGATTGTGCCTTAAACAATCAATTCCTGTAAATATAGTTTTTATAGTGCAGAATATTCCTGTGTTAAATTAACATCCATCTGTGAAAATAATAGCTGTTTTCTTCTCTGTGAGAAATATCTCTTTACAGCAAACCAACCTTTGTGTCTGTGACGTAATCAAAACGTAAATTTAACTATCTTTATTGATATTTTTATTGTAATCATTGTAGATATATTTGCTTATTGATTAAGATACTTAATATTAGTTTTTCTTCATGGGATAAAGGTTTATTTGAGGAAAATGTGTTTTTGTATGTTTGTGGGAGGTTTTCGGTCATCAGCAGATTTTCCAGAAGCTTCCAGTTTCAGAACTAAACGATACACAGCTCTGGAAAAAAATTAAGAGACGACTTAAAATGATCAGTTTCTCTGATTTTACTCTTTACAGGAATATGTTTGAGTAAAATGAACATTGTTCTTTTATTCTATGAACTACTGACAACATGTCTCTGAATTTCCAAGCAAAGATTGTTGTATTTATTAGCAGAAAATGAGAAATGGTCAAAATAATGAAAAAGATACAGTGCTTTCAGACCTCAAATAATGTAAAGAAAACAAGTTGAAATTAATTTAGAAATAACAATACGAATATTTTAACTCAGGAAGACTATTATCTACTGTAATTCTAATGTCTAAAATGAAGGACTGTATAGATTAGATGCAAAATACAATCTCACACAAGGGCATAAATGGTTGTATTTTCCTGGAATTTTTTTTTTTTTTTAGAAAAAAGCGTAGATTTAACTTTATATAATCTGAATGAGAGCCTGCTGAAAAAAGAAGCAGCACAAATACAGGTTCCCATTGCTTAAAGGAGCTGCTCTATTTGTAACATTTCTACTAGTTGATGCTACAAAATATCTTTGTGCTGCAGCTGAGCTGATGTTTCTCTTTCTGCAGCAGCAAAAAGAAACATGAAGCTGATTAAGCAAAAAATGTGCTACTGAAAATGTTCAGATGCAATAAAAACAAAGAGCTTCTAATAACTGGTTCATTTATTACAAAAACAACTATTCTGGAAAAAAGATGCAACAGTTGCACATTGAAGTGGTTTTTATATTTCTGTATAAATGTTTGAGCAAATTTAAGCACCTTGACGCCAAGGATCAACCTTACAAGTAATTTATTTCAGATATTTTGCCTGAAATCTTTTGATTTTCCCAGTATGTCACAAATATGCAGTTTATTTTAGGTCAACATGCGTCTCTATTTACTTCATTTATTTATTGTAAATTAACAGAAGATTAAAGCAATGACATCATCATCTGGGCTTCCCAAAGCATTAATCTCAATATGGATAAAAACACAATTTTAAAGCAGTGAAAGAGCAAAAAGAAATAATTCTGGTTTTCCTAACTCACCTAAAACAAAAAGAAGTTTTATCTTTTACCCACATGATTCTCTGTCTGAATATTTTGAGATGGTTAACCTCTGAAATAACGACGTACCTGCACTGGTTCCTCTAGTACTCCACTGCATATGGGACACAACAGGTCTTCATCCACCTCACCCTGGAACCTCGTAACGTCGTACCCCATGGTACACAACCCACAACCTCCTAAAAAACAACAACACAAACAGAAAAAATGTGTTTTAGGCAACTTTAATAACATCAGTATCATTTATCTCTATTAAATCTGTAGAATCAGGCTTTAAAATCCCCTGCTGATGAGCATATAATGTTATGTCAAATGAAACAAGTTACCAACCAACTAATCTTATTTGATTTAACAGCAGATTTTAGACTTCATCTCATTTCCAGTGTTTTTTAACCATCACTTGTGCCAAATAACCTTCAGGTGATTAAAGCTGCAAGTCATGATAATCACATCATTATGAGCAAAGATGCTAATTAGTGCTAAAATTATTAATCAAATTAATCAATTAACTACATTAAACGTAATTAATTCATTATTGAAATAATCGCCAACTAATGTAGAAACTGATTAATTATTAACTGGAGTATATAAACTCAAAAAAGGCTGTTTGACGAAAGAATAACAGTCAGAGCCATAATTAAGTCAAAAACTTTGCAAAGGATTTATTTATATATATATATATATATATATATATATATATATATCACCTAGTTCAAATTCTGTAAAGAAAAATTTAAATGTCTTATTAAGCACATTTTGTTGTCTACTAATCCAAAAACAAAAATCATTTTCATCAATTTTTTTTTTTTAGCTACAGTTGAAACCTTTGCTACAAATGATCAAATGTTCATTAAAGGAATGTTATTGCATTTTAGACAATAAAAGTTTTCTTATTCAGAAAAAGCAACTGAATTATTTACATATTTTAATGTTTCCCAAATACTGTGTAAAAAAGATTCAAGTGGATAAATGAAAAATATGCAAAATGTGTCATTTCTTTTAATCCGATTAATGGTCAAAATAATCAACAGAATAATCAATTACAACTTCAAATTAATCTTTACATACTGTATGTAAAATGTAAAGTAATCTTTACATACAATATTATAATATCTATTGTCTTGTAGTCAATAATATATTTATTATTGACTTTTATTTAGGATAAATTAAAAAAAGACTCAAATTTATAATGTATTTTATTGGAACCGATATTATCCAAAAATGTTTAGGTGGTTATTCATATATTTATCAACATCTATGAACATGACTTGATTCATTTTCACCTGAGTGAACTGAATTTGGAACTAGTTCTATTTAAGGATGAACTGGTACCAACCTCACACACGAAAGGCCTCAAATGTTTCCATTCAGCTCTTGATCTTTTGCCGATGTCTCACATCTGGCAAAAGCGATTTATCTTCTGAAAATCACACATACGATGCCTGTAAATACAAAAAACTTTTATTTATTTAGTTTTTGTGTCAAATGTTTCTCATTTCTAGCATCAGACAAAATAATAATAATACTGTGACTTGTAGACATATTTTGGACGTATAAATTTTAAAAGAAGAATTTCCTTTATTTAAGGAAAGGCAGCTATCAAACAAACCAATTAGTGGCAAAGAGTACCATTCTGTCTTACAGTGGTTATGATATTAATGTGAATTACCTCATTGGTTGTAGGCCTGTCACAATACCAATTCTTTCTGAACCATATATTGTCCCAGAAATTGTTGTGATAAAAGATAATATTGTTGTTTTGAGACTATTTTCAAGTAATATAAAAGGTAATGGCGTAATAATGCAAGAACACATTCTCAAAGATCAGTAAACTATAGATTCTAATTAACATTTACGGTAAATCTGGCAGACATATTAAATATTGAAAATAAATTAACAAACAAATAAAACAAACGAACTAAGAAGCCTCTGTAAGAAAAAAAAGTCCTTCAAAAAATGGCTAGTTGAGACCAAAATACCAGACTGAAAACTTCTGTCATCCAGTTTTTCGTAGAAAGAGAGGAAAAATGGAAATTAGTGACCTTGTTTTAATTTACCATGCAATTAATTGATTTATTGATTATTCCGACAGGAGTAGTTGGTCGTATGCCAATTTACAATATTATTTGTCAGCAGACGATGGACAGACATTTATTTTGCTTGTTCTATGCAGTTGTTTTTGCATTAAAAGTCTCCATCTTTTCCCAGCCTCTTGTTCAGCGTTGAATAATGAAACTCAACTGAGCTGCAGAGCTCTGGGTGTCATTTGGGGGCTTCCTCTAATTCCCTCTTTGGTGTAATTTTGGTATGCCAGACACTACTGGAAAGAGTGATAAATGTTTTCTCCATTTGGCAGAGGTTTTCGCTGAAGAGCGAACTGGTTTGTAACAGCTTACAATAACTTTGTTGGTTGTACACATGATTTGTTGCTTCTTGAGAGCATTCGTCTGTTTCATGTTGTCAAACTGGTTCTATTGAAGATTTTTCCTTATTGCAAAGATTATGCAGGGGTGTGGCTTGTGAAAATTTAATTATCACAAATAATTACGATTAACTAAAGGGGCGATTAAATTTTAAAAATCTGGCAAACCTAGTCTGGATAGATTTCTTCACTCACATAAATAAAACTTCTGTTTTAAAATGTACACTTGTTGTTTTTGTCTAAAACTTAAATATCTTGACCAGGAAGGAAAGAGAGAAAATAAATTATGTATTCTGGAAAAATGTATATGTAGTTTTTTAAACTGTTTAAGCATTTTAACGTATAACACACAAAAAAGCTACTTTTAAAGGTAAACTATTGAACAGCGTAAGTCAGAACTTTGCACAATAAAAAAGAAAACCCGTGCAATGGAAACGTTGTCATTTTCACACAACACTCTTGAACCAGCGGTAAATTATCCGCATCTCCTCAGGGACACACATCCCCAACATCTGTCTGTGCTGTCCCAGTTTGCTGCGGACTGACCCAGTTTAAAAAGAAGCCGTTTAAAGATATTTTCCCACCTTCTTCCTCAGCATGCCTTGCACAAGTTCAGCTAAGGCTCGAGGCTCGTGTTAACTACGTGGCTAGTAATTTGCTTTTAACACTAAATCCGATATAACAGAGGTTTATAATGCCTTAAACTCGCGACTGGGTGGGAAAAAAAACCTTTAAAAATGCTTGAGGTGAGGCACCAGCAAAGCTTGGTTGTCACGATGTGAATTTGAACGTCTGCTAACTAGCTAGCCTTACTAGCAAATACGATATTAGCTTTAGAGCTAAGCAACCTGAGCTCAGTTTGGAAAGAATACACAAAAAAACAGCTGTTTACAGTCAATGATGTTATAGGTAATCTATAAAACGATCGATATACTTACTCTGACATGAAGTAAATCTAATTCTTGTCAGGAGTTTTGACTGTTTCGGACGTCGTGCCGCCACTAGCTCCTTGCTAGCCACGTCCTGCTACATCATACACTTTAGAGTTCACGCAGACAGACGGAAACGTGATGACGTAGTTAGGTACCTCGTTTCTGTTAAAATGATAGATAGATAGATAGATAGATAGATAGATAGATAGATAGATAGATAGATAGATAGATAGATAGATAGATAGATAGATAGATAGATAGATAGATAGATAGATAGATAGATAGATAGATAGATAGATTATCACACACACATATATATATATATATATATATATATATATATATATATATATATATATATATATATATATATACAGTACATACCAAAAGTTTGGACACAGCTTTTGGTATGTACACACACAACTGTGTGTCCAAACTTTTGGTCTGTACTGTATATCCATACATGTACAGAGGAAGACGTACATATACAGTATATATAGATAGATTGATTGATATCCATATGTGGATATCTATATATATATATAGATATCTACATATAGATTTATATACATTTATAGAGAGACAGACAGATTTACATATAGATATAGACAGATAGATATATCTATATATATAATTAAATTTAGATATAGATATATAAATCTTGCACAGAAAGATAAATAATTTTCTAAATTTTTTCCAATTTGTATAGGTTTACACATCTAAAAGGCTCTTTTTGTTCCATGTTGTTTACATTTTCTTTGTCCAAATCTCCCTTTAATTAATAAATGTGGTTGTCTTATTGTCTGTTTAGAATTAGAAATAAAAATCTTACAATGAATGAACATGAGTACTGATGTTGAACGTGGGGGAAACCGGAGCACCCGGAGTGAACCCACAGCTACACAGGGAGACGTTTCCCACCGTGCAGTCCTGGCTTTTTCATATTAAAATGTCCAATTAACAACAACAGTAGCTCTTTTTCCAATTAGCGCCAACCAGCCAACCCACACATGGCCCCACCCCCCTTTTAAATCTAAGATACTGGAGACATAAATTGATGTCTACGCTGGATGGACGTTACTTCTGTCTTTGAACTGGCGCAGACATGATGGAGTTAGAGCCTTTTTGATTCGCCTCCACAGAGAAATCTTTTTCATGGGGCTCTCTTCTGGTTCACAGACGTTGTTCTGCTCAGCTGACTCTCCAGCTGCTTGAGTCTCTGATTCCTCAGGTGTAGTTTGGATCCCATCTTTGTTAAATGTAACATTCATCTGTGGAGGCGATGTTTTCTGTTTTTCTACAAGGCCACTCTCCCCTTCTGTGGAAACTACAGGAACCCTACCTGTTACATCTTCTGAGACTTTGCAAGATTTTGTCTCTAGTTGCTCAGAAGCTGTCTGTGGGATCTCTAGTGTTTCTAAATCAGTGCTGTGGATCAAGTTTTGATCTGTCTCTATTTTATTTACAATGGTTTCCAGTTTAGCTTTCTTTGCCGTCTTTCTCTTTTTCTTACATTTTGATTTAGTCAATGGTCTTTTATCATCTGGCTGATCCCCATTCTGTTGTATTTCTGTCACCATTTTGTCTTCATTCGCCTGCTGTAATTCACCAATCACCGTTTCATTTCTATGAATCTCAGGTATGATGGAGGCTGTCTCATCACCGAATATTTCAGAAAAGAAGTTTTCCGGTATTGAAACTTCATCTTCTTCAGTGTCTTCCACAGAAACTTTAATATTGTTGAGGGTCTCCGGCTCACAGGCAGCTTTCATTGCTGCCTTTCTTTTGTTCTTGCACTTAGATTTCTTTGATGGTTTCTGGTCCCCACTTAGTTGGGTTTCAGAGACAGTTTCTTTTTCATCGATCTGCTCTACTTTAGCGATCTCAGTTTCAATCATATGAATGTAAGTTTTAATGGAGGCTATATGATCCACAACTGTTCCTAGTATAGAAACTTCCTGTTGTTCACCGTTTTCATTATTGGGGATCTCCAGCTCACAGGCAGCTTTCATTGCTGACTCTGTCCTGTTCTTACCTGTAGATCTCTGGAATATCTTGGTCTGCTGATCCTGATGCCCATTCAGTTGTGTTTCAGAGGGCTGTTCTTGTAGCACTAAAGAGATCTCAGTTTGTGTCGAAATACTTTGACTGACTGGTTTTAATTCATAACTGGATTCCTGTAGATCCATCTCAGTTTGTGTTGAAATAGTTTGACTGACTGGTTTTACTGGGTAGCTGGTTTCCTGTAGATCCATCTCAGTTTGTGTTGAAGCAGATTGATAATTTGCTGTTTTCTGCTTTGGGATTTCTTGCCAATCTGTCTGAGTCTGAACAGAAACCATTGACCTCTTGCTCTGTCTGCTCTCTGAGAGTCCTTTCCTCGCCAGCTCTTGCTGTTGTCTAAGTTTAGCACTTAGTTTCTTATTCGTATCAAACATCTCATCAAGCTGTTTCATTAAGTATTTCTCCATTTTGTTGTCCGACGGTTTCAAGTTACCTCTGGTTTCCAGCACATCCATCTCTGTTTGAGTTGAAATTGTTCGACTGACTGGTTTTAATGGATATCTGGTTTCCTGTCCATCCATCTCTGTTTGTACCGAAGCAGATTGATAATTTAATGTTTTCTTCTTTGGGATTTCTTGGTAATCTCTCTGAATTTGAGCAGAAACCATTGAATCCTTGCTTTGTCTGCTCTCTGACAGTAGTTTCCTCACCAGCTCTTGCTGCTGTCTAAGTTTAGCACTTAGTTTTTTATTCGTATCGAACATCTCATCAAGCTGTGTCATTAGGTATTTCTGCATTTCTTTATATTTCAATTCAGTCTCCTTAAATTTGGCAAGACACGAACAGTTTGTTTGACTTGTCTTGTCAGAAGAGTGGGACAGATGTTGAATTTCATTTAAACAGCCTCTTTGAACATTTTCTGCAGTCTGATCATCAGGAACCTCAATTGAATTGTCTGCCTGGATGTTGTCCTTGGGCTTCTTGTCTTTCTGATCCAGTGTCTCCATCGCTTTGGCGATCGATTCATTTTCAGTTATAAGTGAAACGTCCTGCGGTTCGGTATTTTCAGCGGAAACCTTAAGCTCTTGCTGCTCCAACCAGACTGCAAATGGCACCTTCTTCTTCTTTTGCTTGAGCGGATTGGGTGGCTGTAATTCCCTTTCAACAATGTTGTCAGATGCAACGTCTTCGATTCTTGGTTGGTTGGACTCCATTGTATCCTTTGTTTGTTTCAGGGTCTAAGTTAAAATTGGTTCTCTAGAAACTCTGTCAAGATTTCACGTTAAGTTTGATGTAAATCTCCAAATGAAATGTGCACCAAACAAAGTTTAAAATCTTACTGTGAACTGCTAAATAAATTCTCGAGAGAAACGTGTCAACAACGGCTGCTAAACGGCTGTGATGAAAGTAGATGATGTGAGGCGCTTATATAATCGCTGGTGATGTCAGAATTCTGCCTTTGGAGTTATATTGTGATGTCACCTTGTGACATCGTGATGTCACCTTGTGACATCACAGTATAACAAGGGGGACAGAGGTCTCAGACCAGGGTATCCAGTCTCCCCATATCTTTTCATTCTGGCCATGCAAATTCTTTCAGTTAAAATCAAAAAAAATATTCTAATGAGTAAAGTTGAAAAAGGTGGAACTGAAGCCCTTGACTTCACATCTTTAAACAATTCATTCAAAATTAAATATTTAAAAAATCTTCTAAAAAACCCAAACTCTATATGGAATGCTATTCCCATTTACAACTTTGACAAAATTGGAGGATCACCCTTTCTTCTTAGATGCAATTACAGTATACCCAGAAAACCCCTAAAACCATCTACGTTTCATAAACAAATGCTCTTCAGCTGGTCACTTTTGTACAAACACAATTTTCCCCCCATAAATACTATATCTGGAATAATGAAGACATTAAATACAAAAAATAAGAGAATCCTTTATAGAAAATGGTTTGATAGGGGAATATTACTTTTCCAATTTCCTGAATATGCTGTGGTGTCATTAAAGCTTTTATCATCTTTACCTCCAGATCCAATTCACTCAATGCCAAATTTTGATCCAAACTCCATTTATGTTGATTATTATTGCCCCTTTTTTTAAGTAAGAAAACAACCAACAAAATGTTAAAAAATATTCTACTATGAGATGTTGTTTTTTTCACCAGCTTGTATATTTTATTGGTCCAGCATTTTTGAAAATATAAATTGGAAGTGGACTTGGTTACTCCTAAAAAAATACTTAATAAACAATAAAGGAAGAGAAATTTCTTATAAAATTATTTACAATGTTTATCCTGTTAAAGCATTTTTGATAAAAAGATATAAATGGGATTTGGCAAAAAATATTATTAAATATATATTTTAACAAAATATGTCAATGATTAGAAGAAATATTTATATATTATTCTAGATGTTTTAGTTCAATATGCAAAGCCTAAAAGCTGTGTAATTTCATTTCTATTCAATTCAATTTATTTTGATTCACCACTGAGGAAAAGTCTGAAAAGTCCAACAGATCTTAGACTTAATAGATTATTTTTCCTACTTAGTTTAGATAAGTTATATTAAATTAATAAATATATTTAAAAAAATAAACCCATATTCTGTGTCTCTGGTATAAATAAGGTTGATCTAATGAAATAGATTAACTCCTGTTTTTTTATGTATAAGTGACAATTTAATAGGAAAGAAAAAAATAATTTGAATCAGATTTATAATTAAAATGGTTTAAATAATGGGGAACTATACAATTACCATGAAATAGATGTAATTTACACTGTACTGCAACAAATAAATCATTTAAAATTTACAATATTGGCATTTTTGGAGATGTGGAAATCTCTCTAATCTCTCTAGAAAGGATGCTGTCATGAAACATTTTAAATTTCAAACGATATATTTGTTGGGTTGTCGTCTAGTTTGTAAACACAAGGAAGGTTAGGGTTATTATAGTTTAATCAAAAAATGTTAAAAATTACAACTAAATCTGAAATCCTCTGAGATAAATTGCACAACAGAAGGCGCAGCATCTTTAACAAGCGGCACAAATTTTCTCGCACTATTGCGAGACAGAAGGCAGACAGGAAGGAGAGGAACTGCAGCGAAGATGTAGAGAAAAAAGAAAGTACTCCATGTAGAGAGTGAGGGAACGATTCAACAGGAGGAGGAACGCTGAAAACAATAATAAAGTTAATTTACTCCATATTAAATTCTTGTTTTTTCTGTTCAGTTTATTTCAGTCATCCCTTACGTAAGAATTTGTATTTCATTACAAGAATATTGCCATAATATTAGCACAAAAAAGATGCAATTTTACCATAACGCCTTAAAATTAAGTAATTTTAATGAGGAAAAAGCTTCTGATGTGACCAGATCAATTCATTTGATTCTTTCAAAAATACACTCTACTGATAAAGAGTTAATTTGACACTAATGTGTTAAAAGATTAAGTATTTTCTTATTTATAAAACTTCACAAGATGCTCAACATTCCCCATCATAAGTTTTAGTTATTTTTCACGTTCAGTTTTCATAAAAGTATTACCGAGTTCTCCTAAAACCGGGACTGCTTTCTCGCAATAAAACAAAAAATAATGGTCCGGCTATAATATTCCATCTTAACGTTGAAATAAATAAATAGAAGACTATCTTGTTTGCTATATTTGTCAAACAAGATAGCAAGTGAAAAAAAAAATCCAGGTTTTTCAAAAATTTAAACTTCAAATTTTGTAAAACAATGTGTCATACAGAAGGCCCGTGGGCCAAATCTGGCCCTCTGCAGCTTTTATGGGGTCCTCTATACTGCAAATTACATCAAGAGGTTCCTCCAGTTGTTCACAAATAAGCAAAATTCACACAAAATCAATATTTTTTCTGATTTTACTGCAAATGTTTCTCAAAATTAATACAAAAACATTGGGTTTATGTCAGTGCTGCCTCACCTTTACTTGATGTCAAGCTATAGGGTGTGATCGATACAGCAAGTAGTAAAATGTCACTTTTCTTATCATACATTAGCGCAAGTATTGTAAAAGTTCCTTGCAAACATTTCTAAACCAGCACCATAAAATCTGTAATTTTTAAAGCAAAAATTACAAAAAACATTCACAAAATCCTGGAGAGACTGATCAGTGTGGAAAGATGTTAAATATAATTTAATTTTAAGAAACACTTATTGAATGCAGAAACAAGCAGCTGTTTATTAATATTTTAAGAGTTTAATGGGTTTTATCAATATATTCTGGCGTAACCGGCCCTTTAAGAGCATTCAGATTTTTGATATGGCCCAAAATGAAAACGAGTTTGACACCCCTGCTGTAAAATATATTAAACCGCCCAGTTCTAGTTTAATGAGCTGACGTTTTTTTTGACAAAAAAGCAAAAATAAATATTTTTTTAACATTATTGAACCTTAAAGAATAAAAAAAAAAAGCGAGAGACAGGAAATATTTAGCAATAGCACTTTATTGAACACAAACAACCCTAAGCCACAATACTGAATGACAAGACCAATTGGCTGCAGCAAACATTTTATAAAATAGATTCAGGTTTAATGTCACTAAACTGTTTTTTTTTTTCTTTTAACGTCAGAAAGACAGATGCAGGTTTTTCCAAAACAGTGAATGATCTTTTACATATTTAACATTTCTGTAACAAATTATCATTCACATGTTCACACAAAGGAATAACAAGGCAAAGTGCTTTCAGGATTGCATTGTTGAAGAAACAAAAACAGAAACATGAATGGCTTGAGGTTTCAGGTGAGACGGCGGGTTTGTGGAGTGGGGCTGGTACAGTTTTTGTTTTCGTGTTGGCGTGTGTAGGTGGCGGCAGCAGGGAGAGGGGAGGGCCGTAATATTTGGTGGGGAGAAAACCTCAAACCTTTCACCTTGTCCTGTACCCCTTGTAAGTCAAACCCGGTGTAAAATGTGAGGGCAGTGTGGAGAGACGGACGCCTACGCAGCCAGAATCTGGACAGTTGGATTCAAAGGCAAACAGCTTGAGGGACACAGACTGACTTTCCTCCCCTCCAACCCTCAAAAACAGAATCCACCTACCCATCTTCATCGTGACAACCTGTGATATCGGTACAGCTGCATGAGCCTAAATGAAGCTGTAAACGTTGAATTATCTCATATTATAGGGCTGGACAGAAAAGCATACACAGAAAAATGAAATAAACTAAAAAGAAAAGGTAATCATTTACTTTACTAAAGATGGTTCCTCTGACCATTCACCACTGAATGTTAAAGGGGAGAGACTATCATAATCTGCATCACAACTTTGTCTGGCTTCACATTCCAGTGGTATTTTGTCGTATAAATGCTTCTCATAAATATATTTTTTTAAACGTCAAGTAGACATGTACAGCACATCCAAGCACACTTTATGTATAAGTATACAATTGCTCATGATAAATCTGTATTCCCGTACAGTGGACTGACCCATTAAAAGCCAGAAGAGGTGGAGAGACGAACAATACTCAATGCTGCAAAACAAGGAGGTAGGAGTAATGCTACGAAGAAACAAAAACAAAACAGCGAGCAATGCTAGAATGCTGAAATATCTGTGATACGCCAGGATTACTGAACCACGATAGTTAGTGCCAACAGCTGCCACCCCAGTCAGTGTTTGAGCTGGTAGATTTTTAATCTTATTTTCTAAATAAAATTTTTTAATCTGACGACACAGGTGCATCTCAATTTAAAAAGAGAAACTCACTCTATACTGAAATTAGACAAAACTTCAAGAATCTATTCCATTATTTCTGACGGTGATGGCTTACAGCTAATGAAGATTCAGTTAATTTGGAAACATTCATAAAACGTCACTTCTAACAAAGACGGCCGTTTGTGTTGTATGAAATCAGATTCATGGAAAGTTGAGTGGAAGGAAAAAACGTCCAGCAAGGATCGCCTTACAGCTAATGGAAATTCAGTTAATTTAGAAACAGCCATAAACTGTCATTACTAACAAAATGACCGCTTGAGCTGTATAAAATCAGATTTGTGGAAAATTGAGTGGAAGGAAAAAAGTCTTAAGTCAGCTAATGAAGATTCAGTTAATCAGGAAACAGCCATAAACTTCCTTACTAACGAAGATAAATGTTTGTACTGTATGCAAGCCAATTCATGAAAAGTTGAGTGGAAGGAAAGACGTCCAATAAGGCTTGTGGCTTACAGCTAATGAAGATTCAGTTAACCAGAAAACATCCATAAACCGTCATTAGCAAAGATGAATGTTTGTACTGTTTACAAGCCCATTCATGGAAAGTTGAGTGGAAGGAAAACTGTTTGGAAAAGGATTGTGAAGCAAAGTTGGTTTAAATGTTTTGAGTAGATTCCTTAATTGCGAACAGATCACGTCAAAGGAGCTCTGATCATATCGCTTCTGAAAAACGACTTTTGGGATTTTCAGTAGCAGTAATCATCAAAGTCAACAGGAATAAAAGCTTTAAATATACTCAAACAATTTAACTTCATGCCGGTTTTCTGCTGAATCGAGATGCATCTGTACGTGTTGACTGGATTAGCAGCTGCTGCGGCTTTTAACTGAAGTAAATCGTCGACGGCTGTTTTTGGCCCGCCAAAATAAAAGTTCCATCATGTTTCCAACCGCTTGTTTCTAGTTCGGTTGTTCATCTGAAAGTGGCTGATGTGAGCAGAGTAAATTCATTGGTCCTGTTGTCATCACAGGTCTGGAGACCGCGCTGCTGGTGATGGCATCAACTCCTTCACACACAGTAGAATAGTATATTTGCAGACTTGTAAATGAGGTAATCAGCGTTATGCTAAATAGGGAACCCTGTCATTGACACACTTTATTCACCAGAAAAGCAAAATGAAATAATAATAATAATAAAAAAAAGACAGGACCGTGGAAGAAAAAATAAATCAAATTTGGAATGTCAGGTGGACAAGCCAACGTTTTCCCTCCTCCTATGCTTGTGAAGGTGCATCGTGGTAATAATTTGATTGTAATTCATCACATGCCCTGATTCAGAGTCCTTCCACGTACAAGGGCTCCGTTTTTATTTCCCAGATAAACCATGGTTTACTTTTCAAATCTTATTATTTTTCTTTAAATCTGTAATAAATTAAGGCTGCCTCAGCAGCAGATCAACACCTGCCTAAAGTCCAGTTGATGGAGTATTGTTAAAAGCTCATGAGTTGCAGTAAGGTGGTAAAATCTTCAGTGAAGCAGACTAAACCAAAGAGAGAAAGAAGAAAAAAACATGAAAGGGACTACAAATACAACTAAAGTATCACAAAACATGCAATATACATCCTACAGCTAAAAGCACATTCATGGGGGCTCCTAATGGGCAAATTCTCTGATATGGCTCTGCTTTAGAGTAATCAAGATCAATAGGAGACTCGCAGAAGGAGCAAGTCAATAAGGTGCTCCATCAGAATATAACCGTCTTACTTCACCTGCGTACAATACTTGGTTTCATTCATTTCAACAGTAAACACCGCAAAGTGTTTCTAAAATCCACTTTCCACCTTTCTGTGTAAACGCGATCTCCCCTCTGCTCCCCGGTAACGCATCTTCTGCTGGTGAAAACAAACTGAACTTTCAGGGGGGAATGTTTCTCTAAAAACCTCCGAGTTACAAACGCACGGGTGGAAATCTCCTGTGGGTTTGACTGTACAAGCTTTCGGCTACACACTGAAAAGGGAGGGGGGTGGAAAAAAAACAACCTTAATGCTTAACATTGAGAACAACATAAGGCCTTTCAGATTTCCTTTTAGTTTTTTTCCCCTCATATCACCGACTACGAAGGAGGAATCGAGGATGCATATAAACACACAAACACATGCAAAGGAACGTGTCTAGTCCAAATTACAATACCATCAAAGTCCATCCATTAAAACAACAAAAAAAATCTATTCCAACTTCTCAACTTGTGCACGGTCCTGTGTTTGAGCAGGCAGCTTTTAAACTTTCATTTTAAATCACAGTTTTAAGAACAGAATCTCACATCTCACGTTTAAACGCCACCTCTGAATACAAACAAGAGGACTGCTGAAATCCTTCATTTGCTACAGATCAGTGACTTTTGGTGTCTTTTTTTTTTGTTTTTTTTATCAAAAGAAAGGAGAAGGGATCATAAGTTTTTTTCTCTTACTCAACCGAGGAAGCGATGATAAACAAAAGGTTATTGCACTTATACCTATTTCAAACAAGGTCAGCTTGACAGAAGATTTTCATGCCTTAATGTCGTAGTAAGACAACAAATGTTACGTCACTTCTAGAATATGATCACACTGTTATTAACACTGCACACAGCTACAAACTGCAATTCTATTTCTAGTTCAGTCTACCCTAAATAACACAATACTATCTCCACAATCAATTTGCAACACAGTCACAACAAACAGTTCACCCTAAAGTTTGATGACGACTTGGTTTGCACTGTGAAGAAGTTACTAGATGAATAACCCAGAAGGCTGAGAGGAATAATCAGAAGCAGCTCTGGAATTTCAGACAGCGGTCTCTCTACAGTTACTGTGTTTCTAATAATCAAGCCTCACGATTTCTGTGGGGGTTTTTTTATTTTTATTTTATTTTCTCCCTCACATCTTGGCCTAAATTTGGTCGATTTTGCTTCTTATGGTTTGGAGAGCTCTCCGAGCTCCGAGGTGCCTTCTTTGGATTTGTGCTTTCAATCTAGCGATCGTTCGTTCACCGTTTGATGTGCCTAAAGGAAATCGCACCAGTAGTGTGCAATGTCTTCTGCGACCCTAAAAGTCACGGGAAATGTGTGGAGAAATCCAAGCGAATCTAAAGGCAGTTATTTAAGCTTTTACTTTTAATTTGAAACATAATTTAAAGGGCAAATATCATATTAAAGAGCCATTCTTGAGATCCATTATTTTCTTTAAAATCACGACAGCAAAAAAAAAAAAAAAACATTTGTAGCCACTCTAAACATTTAGCGATGACAGCGTCAGCTATAATTTTTTTTCTATGTGTCTGAGCCAAATGGATGAGTGTGTTTGCAGCTAAAGCCTGATTGAATATCCATCCATCATCGCTTTGTTTATCGTAGCAGAGTCGCAGGAGGACTGGTGCCGATCGGATTTAACGTCAGTATTTTAGGTTCCCTTCTATCTAGGAGAAGTACAATTATTGTAGTGATTTGTTAGGGCCAAAATTGCAATTGTGGGGAAAATAAACTGATAAAGTTTGAGCGGCGGGACAGATTGGAGTAATGTTTCTACAGCTACATTACTGTGATGCAGTTAAGCCCTCACAAGAACAAAACAAAAACACTGACCTATTATGTGTACAAAAGTGAGACATAACCACATCAGAGTAAAAATGACAGAACTGAATGCTACCAGCTGTTTAGTTTTCCCAATTCACCATTTTGCTGAATTGGACTCTATAGGGTGCTGGTTTGCTAGTTCTCCAAGTTACCACTCCTAGAAAATATTTCTTCCAACTTTCTCCATCTCAAGTCTTTAGCATCTCTATTTTTGTCTTGGATGGACGTAATATTACAATCAACGTCAGAGTTTTGCATCCAAGTTGTGACGTCATAAATTTTGGCGGACTTGTGCTTCCTGTTATTAGCACAAGCTACAAGCCTGAACACCAATCGAAAAAGCAGTAGAAATTTATGATATATGCCCTTTAAACGATGATGCTCAGAGGGAGTTGGGTTCTGCCACCACGTATGTTCAGTGTGTTTTTTTTCTTCCCCATTGTAAGGCTTCTGGAAAATACAAATGGAAGACCGTACCTTTCGGTAGTTACAAGTAAAAGGCACCGTGCCACCTCTGTGCTTGGTATTACACAGGTCATATTGGTGGGGTAGAGGGAATGAATAACCAGCTGGGAAGGTGTTCTACAGTGAAGTTATATTGTTTTGACTTAGAGGTAAAGTTTTATAGCTACCTTAACATCCCAGCTGATATTTAACTGGACCTTTTTACTCTGACTTGCACCAAATAACAGATTCATCTGTTAATTGTAATGAAGGGAGATGTATTGGAACAAGGTAAATATGCGCTTCAGTTTAAAAAAAAAAAAAAAAAGGGCTAGTGCATGTTTAGATATGACAAACTTCCGATGTAAAGTCACAAGCACACAAAACTACTTCTTTTACTTGCGAATAATCTACATGACTGACATTAGGGGAAAGGAACAAATACACCACACAATCAATGTCAGCATCGTCACACAAAAGATCACTGTTGAGGTAAAACTGCAGGTCCAATAAAAAGTACAAGGTGCAGTTGGCTGCCCCTTCGCAAGGTAGGAAACATGAGACATCCGCCAACGCTGATCAAACGCTTCCGCGCAGATCGTCTGGTTTAGGCTGGTTTAAGCAGAATTACACAACCCACAAGACGGATGTACAAGGATTTTTTTTTTTAAACTCTTTGTTAGCATAGCTGTACAAGCATCCTTCCTGTCTTAGTATTTTTTATTTGAGGTACACAACGTCAATTCCCAGTGTCACTTGGCTCTGGATAACAGAGAAGCCATAGTTTGATTGTGTTTACAAGTGAATTCTGAAGTCATTCATTCATTCACAGTGGAAAATATGGCGAAATCCCAAACTCTCAGAGCTAGCTTGGTACCATGGCAACCTTGAGCTATGTGCTACCTCAATTTATCTGTGTGCTTCTCGACCCCCCGGGGTGGCGTCTGCGGGACCTAAAAGTAGCCAATTTTTTTTTTTTTTAAAGCAATCAAAGCAAGAAGCATAACTACAGGAGATGTAGCGTCTCGGGTGCTGCCAGGTTTTATTTTCTGTTATAGCTTTTAAGGCAAAAGGCTCAACAGTGGATCAGAGTTGAATTGAAATTTGCCATTTACTTCAAGTAAAAACCAAGACATCCATTGAGGCAAATCAATTCTATATTGTATATAGTATGCTTTTTTTTTTTTTTTTTTTTTGGACATCAAAAATGATTTTTTTTCTCCTTTGTAACACACAATATAAACCACCTTGTTAAACACACAAACAATGGATTGCTTTGTCAATACTAAAGGGACTACCTATATACTTGAGAAAAAAATGTCCAATTATAAAATACACCAAAACTCAACAGAATACTTGGATTTTAAGTAGTAATTTCTCATGCACATGTTTATATAGCTTTCTTTTGAGTAATATAACTGGCTTAGAGACATGCAGCTCCGAACACAAAACTGTAAGAATCCTGTCTACGTCTGAATATGTTACTGACCGAGTAAATATGATTCATGTCTAAAGGCAAATCAAGGTTTCTATGGCACTAAATGGGTGTAGCTTAGGTGCATTTTGTCAAATATAGGCTATTTATGAGTATGTGTCATCATATCTACTGTAGACCTTTTTGTTTTTTTGTCCGTCTTGTTTCACTGTACTGTAAGGCAATCTCAATGGAATGGATGACCGTTTATGTTAAATTCATCTACAATTTTATCCTTTATGGTTTTAGGCTTCGTTCTACACAACTATAAACGCCTAAAAGGCGGGAGAGAGGGGCGGGGGGGAACCTAAACAAAACAAAACAAAAAAAACATATCCAGACCTTCAAAGCAGGAAGACTACTACATATACATTAGAATAAGTAGAGAGTTATATTTCTACATGCTACCTGTATATTCATATCTACGCAAGACAAATGAAGAGCAACAGTTTAAAGTCGGGAGAAAGAAAACTGTCGTGCTCTGAACTGACCCTACATTCATTTCAGTCAGTAAATTCATGGCTCAGATTTGATGGTCAGACTGTAAACTGCTTGAACATATGCATAAATCCATTGCTGCTTAACAGAGAGGCTTTCCGCTCTCCTCCCTCTCAACACATTTTGGCAAACAGGCCTTATTTGTGATAAAATATGACATCTAACCCGCATTTGAATCTTCCATTGGCATTGATGCTGTGATTTACTGAATTGGCCTAAAATGGATGGCAGTGCAATATTTGTGCTGCACACTTTTACACACACACGCTATTGCTACAATTGGACCGTTCATTGCTTTCTTTCCATCGCTGACTCCAAATATATTGTATAATATGCTCCATTTGTTTAATAGTAGCTACGTCACAACTGCGACCTAGCTCCATGCACAATCACTGGTATCACTGGTACACAAAAAGTAAAATAAAAAGCATGTATAAGAATACTGTAATACAAAAAAGAAAAAAGATTACATCAAACGTCATTGCACAAGTCAATGACTGACTCCATTTACGACACAGATAAGGACATCACGAGAAATGAAATAAAAATCCCTGCCCAAAACCAGGCTGGCCTGACAGCACCTACAGATGGCAGAGAGGATATGGAGAGTGTTTAGTGAAACCTGCCCGCCTGCCTGAGGTGTTGGTTTAATCTCTCAACTGACTTTACACGACTTAGGCCAAAGTCTGCATTAACAGTAGGCTGGGTGATGGGAAGAGATAACACAAGTCAGCAGGGAGCAGACTCTGTCCCCAAGTGCTTAAAAGCACCACTTTTTTATTCAATATATATATTCTTATGTTTTATTTTTTTAAATAATGCATTGATGGAGTACAATTTAGTTGCAGCCTTTGCTTCTTTTTTTTCCTCTTCACCTTTTCTCATTTACATTTCCTGTATTCAGCAGCAACACATGCATGTAAACATAAGTACATACATTACATCTGCTCTACTTTGCACACTTAGAACCTGAATGTACTAAAGTGCGTGCTTGACTACGTAATTAAGTGCTGTAGGATTACAGATTTTTAAAAAATTTAATTTTGGAACATCCCATCTTGGGGAGAAAAATGATATATATTTTTTAAAAAACAGAAAAAACTTTAGATATAAGAGATCTGATTGAATTAAGAAACTCGACCTGCTGCGTTAGCAGGAATCCTGAGAAGAATAGCGAAAGCATGTATCTATCTGCAGTACTACTGGGGCGTTTTCCACTAAAGTGGTTCCAAAAAAAAAAGAGAAAAAAGCTGGAGCCAGAAACAGGTTGGTTTAATCTAGTGTGCGTCTGACCTTTTATCACTTTTATTTCTAATTTCCCAGGATGATATCAGTGCTTTTAACTCCAAAAACTAAACAATTTTTTCCCCATTTGTGCAAAAAGATGCTCTATTGTCACCAGATTAATCTATTAACTCTTAATACCACGAGCAGCGATGCGATTAACTCTTAAACACAGCGATTAGAGCATTTATTAACAGTATCTGAAGATAGAAAATAAGTTGGTGTTCAAAAACTAAGCTGGGGATCTCAATATAAATAATGGAAACATGAGAGAGAGTGAGTTTATCTTTTAATATGAAAGTCAAGTGTTTTTTTCTTTCCATCTTTGTTTTAAATTAGTAAAATCATTGGTCGTTTATCTCTCTTTTCCCACTTCCAGCTCCTGATCAAAGCGTTTTTTTCATCCCAGTTGGAGCATGAACCAGTTAATAGCTACCAGAGCTGGAAACGGAAACAACTGGCACCAAGGAAGCACCAGCAACAGATTAGCACTGGAACCAATTTGATGAAAAAGCCCCAACTAACATTAACGCCTTTCCAAAAGGAGAACAAAAGGCTGGGCTTCACAGATTTGTTCAGTTTCAGTCAGTTATAGATGCCGAATACAGTAGTAATCTACAACTCTTAACTCAATGAGATTGCTGCTCTGAAAAGAATATTTGTCAGTTTGAGAAACAAAAATCAAGCTTAATACACCGCTGTGAAAGCATTTTTTCCTTTGTAAAGTGTATTCAACAACAAAGTCTAGTCTAGGTCCTCTTCTCTTATCCAGTCAAACTAACGTGTGCAATTGTGCCACTTCAACACCAGAGGATATGAAGTCATCACACCAAGGAAACTCATCTGACTCAGTGTAAGCTAACCACCGTCAGATGGCTCAACACAACTAAATAGCATAGATAAAACATCTAGGAGTCACCAACAGCTCTAGTGGTCTGATACAATCATCTTTAGTATGCTTAATACCAGAAAATGGGATGAGGAGACGACTAAATTAACACAAATAAAAGCACATATTTGGATTTCTGCTATTCCTGAAATCTAAACAGGGATTGGCCTAAGCAGAGATACTTCTTCTTCTTCTCTTCTTAGCCCTATTTGTTTCTTGCAGGGATACGACCTCCCTGCTCCACTAACAATGCCAGAGCGTAAAGATAAGCCAAGCATTTATTTATTTATTTGTTTATCTACTTAAAACTCCCATTAGATCCGATGGTGCAACTGTAGTTAAATGCCGCTGCCATCAAACGGGCGGCAACATAATCAGTGTCAGGGCTCGTTACGTTCTGCCACCAAGCAATCCAACTGAAATGAAGCGTCGTAGAAGGCATGGGTCAAAAGGCATTTCTTGAGATGCCACAAAGGCAATCCAGTGCATTTAAGTTGACACTGACAGTAAAATGCCCGGCACGCACAGAGCCATTCGTTTAGTCTTCAGGTAAATTTAAAAAAATGAAAGAGAAATCAAAACACATTCTAGGGAAACAAAAGCCCTTGTGACAGTGATTGTCTATTTATTAACGCTCAACAAAAAGGCAAAAAAGAAAATATTGCTTGGAAACCGCCCAATAATTATAATAGTTCAAAAGAAAAAGAGACAATATTTGTTTAAACAGATCAGTTCACCACTAAGAAGCTGCGATGTAGATTCTTAAGACAACTTCACCAGCTCCACAAAATACTCCGTTAGCGAGAGCTTAAACATCAACGGCCAGCTCAAAATTTAAAGACACACGCACCAAAAAAAACAAAAGGAAAATAATATTAGTGCCTAAAAACAAGACTGATTGCTCTCTTTCAGTAATCAGGCCATTCAAATTGTGAAATATTCTCTGGAAAACACTGTTAAAGAGATGGGAAATAAATTGAAATGGCTTGTTCATTTATGTGCTCAGATATAAGATGCTTCGATGAGGTGTTGTTGGCAGATATTACTAGTAAAGCCTTCATCTAGAAATAAACAAGGCCTCAGTCAGTCACTATCCTACAGCAGTTCTCTAAGTCCTACGAAAACAAACAAAAAAAAACAAAAGAAGAAGAGAACGTTAGGCCTACGGACCCTGGGTGAAGATGAAGCAGCTGCTAAACGAGTTGACGAGGTATATCGAGATCTATTGTCTTTCTCTATACAGTACAGTTCATCTCAAATAAATAATTTATAGCCATAGTAGTGTTGATCAACTTTGGTCATAACTTATATGCTTAGAAACATTCTAGCTTAACAAACACTTATTTAGCATCTTTAAAAACAAAAACAAAAAGTGGGGCTGGCACGCGGTACGTAGGGATATTTCAGCCCGACCCCAGAATGGCTCTCCTTTGGAAGGAGACATGCTAATGAATTCAGCAGCATTTACCAAATCATCTTAAAATGCCAAACAATTCTAGGCCATACGTTTAGAGTAAGCTAAGGATTTAACAACTTTATGACCCTTTTTCCCCAAATTTCAGATTGTACTGTAGTACAAAAAGCATTGCACTCTTACGCAAGAACTTTGACTTTCCCTTGTGTGGTTCCTTCATAAAAATCTAGGCTAGTAGACAATTTAATAATAAAAAAAGGCTCAAAAACTCTTTGATCATTCTTTTGGGAAGGCTGTACGACCCTCTACAAGGTCACCTTTCTGGTTAAACATGATATGACTTCTCTACTGAATGATATGGAGAAAAAGGACAGTTGGTGAAGATACCGCCATGCTCTGAGAAGCTGGCTGTATAATGATGTCAGCAGGGCTTTAAAGGGTTAAATAATTTAGAGATGGCCAGATTGCTAGTTCGTAGTAAATGTCTCGTCGTGGTGACCTTGTAGAGTGATCTGCTTCTTTGCATTAAGCACTACCAGGAGACGGAGGAATGGGATCTAATTGCATAATAGGTTTGACTGCACCTCAAGAGAAGACCAAACGCTCACGCACGCACAGACGCACGAACACGTACATACAGAGAAAACAGACATGTGGGTGGGTGCTCTTCTGGTCCTCTTGACCATGTTTAAGGTAGTCGCCCCCTGGTGGTGGTGATGTTGACAGCAGCTGGCTGAGTTCACTCAGACAGACACCCGTCCAGGCCCACCGGTGCTCCGTGGCGGTCTTTGACGTAGCCGTTGTGGAGGCCGTTGCTGGGCAGAGGGGAGCAGGCGGCGGTGATGCCGCAGTGCTTCAGCAAGTTGAGACCCGCAGAGGAGGAGACGGTGGGCGAGGAGGAGGAGCAGGAGGAAGGGTCCCGCTGAGGGAAAGGCTTCATGGTAGATAGGATCAGAGCCAGGCAGTCAGCCACGTCCTTGTTGGGCGCACAGGCCAGAGCCGGGGTGTGGCCTGATTGGCAGAAAAATCAGCGTGAGAAAATTCCAATAACTGCATTTCCATTACAAATATGTGCAAAAACGTCAATATTCCGCTAATGTAAAAAAAATTAATAAAATACTACATTTTCTATTAAATAAACGCAAATTCGTTTATGTGATAAGCTGTTAAAAAAGAATGCCTTGCTGAAACAATCATTTGGATTAATCGATTAGTGAAATAATTGTCCACTAATTTAGTAACTGCTTAATTGTTAGTTACTATACAGCATGAAAAGAAGGCAAATTGTTGAAAGAACATATTTAGAGCAGTAACTTAGTCTAAATTGCACAACAAATAGATTTTGCATCCAAGAACAAAAAAACTAACAAAAAAATTTTTTTTGTTGAAACTCCTCAAAATGCAGTTTTAGCTCCATCTGATTCAAATTCTGTAAAAAAAATAAATAAAAAATCTCCTATTAAGCATCTTTTGCAATTAATCTGTTATTCAAAAAAAAAAGAATCAACTGATTATTCTTGCACTGTAATGATATTAAGTTAGAAGAAAGCGTTGAGCTTTTCACATGTTGATATTTTAAGTATTTTTTTAGTTGCAGATGCATCCTTCACAATAACTGATGAATAAAGTGTTACCTAAAAGGAATAAATGTTTCTTTTCTTATTTAAAACAGAACTGAATTATTTGTTAGTATTTGTTAAAGTTTTTCTAATGCTGTATGATGTACATTTTAAGTGGCTAAATGAAAATTATTTAGAATATGCCAATTTCTTTATGCAATTAATTGATGACTAAAATAATAATTAGTTGCAGCCCTAAACTTGCCCTATATCAGATAGGCTACAATATTCTTCCTACATCATCTTAATGTTCCCTGATAAATATATTAAAAACAGGAAAAGGAAGGAATGAACCAGCACCATAGAAGATGTGAAGTTTCTCACCTTCCTCATCCACAGCCAGCACCGTAGCTCCTCTACTCAGCAGTGCCTGCACCACCGTAGCCAGGCCGTTACGAGCTGCAAGATGGAGGGGCCTGCACAAGACCAGAAACAAAAACAATGGCAGTTCAGACTGAAAGCTTCACTGCAAAGGGACAGCTAATAAAAGAGCTGAGATGGTTTTAAATAAGAGTTTTTGGCTGTACTTCTACAACATTTAAGTCAATATGCTCTTAATGACAAATTATTAAGAGCATATTGGCTTAGATGGACAAACTTCCAGTTTTAAATGGTAAAATTTACAGACCGGAGCAGGAATCCAGCATACAAACACATTTATTGGTGAGTAAAATGTTCTTAGCTGCATAATTTTAATTAAAATTAATTTGAATAATCAAGACTTTTTTGGGTAGATGAGAAATGTCAACCATGAAGAAGAATTGCCATTTTTCCTTCTGCACAGTTACAATTGAGTCTAAATCAGATTCAGGCTGATCATTTTAACTGCAATCATTGCTACAAACAATAAACTGTAGCTGCTATTCAAGCCACATCACAATTTAGTGTGATCTTGTCTGATAAAGGTCAGTTATTTTGAAGTAGTTGGTGTAACAATAAAATTTAACACAAGTCTCTTCAATACTTCTCATTTGTCACTTTTACAGAAACCGCTTACTAGCATTTCACCTTGATCAGAGCTTCCAAATCTGTATTTTATTTTGAATATCTTAGAATGGACTTCACACACACAAAAAATATGCAAATAAGCAGAGTTATTTTGAGTCATGTAACACAGAAAAATCTACAAATATGAACATGGTGTGCTGTATTTTATGTAATAGTTCATAAGTTCTTACATTTGCAGTGCACTGTTGGTGGCATTTATCAGAGTGGGATTGTGGATCTCTCCCAGAATCAGCAGAGCGCACATCTCATGGGCCTGAAGGAAAAACAACAAAGTGTAAAAATATGATCACTGAAAACTGTGTGGAACCATCATCTGTTTCCAGAACAATTCACCTTAAAAGCAATATTTGCTCGAGTTGTTTTATAATTAGCAGGATGCTAGTGCTGCTAATAAATGTGTTAACTATTGTGGAGGTAAGAGCGTGTACCTTGCTGCAGGCCAGGTGCAGGGCAGTGTTCCTGTTCTCATCCAGCAGTGTCAGGTCGGCCTTCGCTCGGTGGAGGAGGATGGCTGAGCAACAACAAAACACAGGTTGGCACCCAAACAGCAGCTATACAGGTGGGTTAAATTTATTATGTTTGTTTGCAGCAGAATTATGCAACATTTAATTGGTTGGAAAATTATTTTTATGATGCTGTATCATAGTAGACACACATCTAACATACAGTGTGACCCTAAAGAAAGGAGGCATTAAGGTTTAATTTCCACTTTCCAGATTTTTAAGTCAACAATAGCATTATTTCATGTTAAAAATAAACAGCTAAATCTTAAGAATGTTGAGGCAAAACTAATCAGACTATAAAAGTCCAACAACATCAAAACTTGTGGTCAGCATCTTAGTTATTTTTTAATTGATGAATGCATTCTCAGCTTGGACCGGTTTTCTCTGTTTTTTCTGCCTCAAGACTCTTCAGAAGTCTAAATTAAAACTATATATATCTGGCTTCAATCATATTGAACTGTGTGAAAAGTCTTTGATAACTCTTAATGCATACAGTTAATAAAAACAAGCGACTTTCAAGTTAGTCTGTTTTTATATTTGATCTAAAAACGTGAATTAGAAACAGATTGTTTTAGGAACACTGAATCTGGATTCTGAATAT